>NW_028230439.1:22470794-22626794 GCF_043228905.1 Azolla caroliniana | reverse complement strand
AGAATCTCCACAATCCTTCCAACGATCTGATCATCTGCCACAATCATCTTTCTTTTTCTCTGTCTTTCTCTTAACTGCAGAAAGGGAGGGGGGGAACTGGAACCCTCGGGAAGCTGCAGAATTATTAGGTATTGGCAGGAGGAGATGGAGATTTCTTCCTCATGCAACGAAAAGGAAGGTTTGTTTTAGTCTGCGTGGAAAATAGGGTTTCACGCAGGGAAGAAGCAAAAGGAAAGAGAAGACGACATGCGTATGCGCGTGTCCATGGTTCGTGTCTGCGTCAGGGTCAGGGTCTGGGTCTGTGAAAATTTTAGGGTTGCACAGAGAGAAACGGAAGACTCAGAGCGCGAAAGGAAGAGTAAAACATGAATGTAAGTATGTATGTACATAAAACACAAAAGAAGAAGGAGAAGAAGAAGAGAAGGGCGAGGTTTTATTTCTACTTGCTATGCATTTGGTTGTGTGGCTCTGGCAAGGCACACCTCCAACGACACAACACAAACATTTCACCAATCAATGTCCGAGCAGCCGATGGGCAACCAAAAGGACGGACGGAAGGACAGATAGGACGGGAGGACAGACAGAAGGACGAAAGGAAGGGCGGATGGAAGGACAGAAGGACATACGAATGGATGGATGGACAGATGAAAAGACGAAAGGACATGTGGACTGAAAGGGCAGATGGACAGATTGGGCGAAAGGACAAAAGGATAGATGGGCAGAAGAATAGAAGGACGGACGGACATAAGAACACGGGTCGTCATGGTTGGCACATCGTAGACTTTTCATCCATTCATCAATTCACGAATGAGCATCGATCGCGTTTCGAAATGTCGTATGTAGCCTCAACCGACAACGAATGAGTAGTTGTCGAGTGTCGTGAGAGAAGACGAGTTCCCCTGTTTGGTTGTCATTTCGCACACGTTCTTCTTCTTTTGTTTTATTCTTTATCATAATTACCTTACCCTAGTGGTAAGTTGTTATCACTATAAGCATTGCGTTCTGGGTTCGAAACCCAACTTCCTCACCTCTCTATTATATACTTTATATATCTCTTAATTCACTAGATGCCACTATGGAATGTAGGGGTTGAACCCATGACCAACTAGTCTCCATTGGGCAACCTTACAAACTGAGCTACATCCATCTGGACTCTCTCTCTCTCTCGACGATATTGTACTTGGCGTCTATCATCATTTAGTCATGTGATGAACTTTAAGGATGTCCTCTTAGCATCATAGTCGAGTTAATGTTGAAAACAAAATCCCAAAATGTCAATGTCTCATTACGTGACCAAATCATTAAACATTCTATTGATAGTTGTGATCATCGTTCAACTTTGCATTGTTTTGTATGTAATACACTTGAAGTCGAATGGCCTCTTGAAATTGAAGTCGAAATGTGATGGAAACAAAGCAAAGGTCCACTTGTGGAGAATAACTAGGCAATGCTTCTAACCAGAACAATATCGTCCTTTAAAAGAAGCTTACTACCATTTGCAAAGGAGTGAATAATCCCCAAGGAACTCACGTATTGTGGTCGGGTATGTTGTTGCACCCTTACATACACTTTTCGTTCGAGCCATAAGATGATTCATTGCATGAATGTGACGAAAATTTTCAACTGTCAGAATGTGATCAAGAGTTTTTGTAATTAAAATCCCAACATTGTTGACATGTGGTAAAAAGATTGGGGACTTAAAAACTACAATTGTTTGTGTGGGATGATTCATGATCTTCTTCTTAGTTTTAGAGGCCACATGATTCAATGAACTAGATTTATTTTCGACTAGCTTTGTCTATGACGAGAGAGAAAATTGCTATCAAGAACATTGGATTTCTAGGATGTGATCAATAGAAGCCTCTAGGTTGTTGCTAACATCAAGCTAAGCCTGTTGCAAATTGAGAGATTAAATGACGAAGTTTTGCATTTAACATACACAAAATGGGAGTTGAAATGTGGATAATCCTAGTCCCCATGCCATTGTTAATAGGGAGAGCAATCGAAATCATGGAATCTCGTGGTGAAAGGACTAACCATTTCTATATGATTCATGACACTTGGATGCTACAAACTCCAAGTACATCCTCCTTAACCCTTCTTGATCAACATAATCGTCCAACCCGAATTTTGCCTTGCTTGATTATGACTTTTAAGATAGCCCTAACGTTGGGTTCTCTAGATCTAGATCCTTTCCACCTTGATTTAGGCTAGCTCAATAATTTGTTGTTATCCTCTTAAGGTTTTCATTTCATCCCTCTAATACGGAAGGGATGTGAACCTTCCTAGATTGGGTGCCAGCTGTTATTGTAGATTCAATTGTCCTAAGACTCAATGTTATATCCACTTATCTAGATAAAGTTATTACTTTCTAGTTTCATAACTACATTCAAGTCATGTATGCGTTGTTGACATCCCCAATATATCTAAAAATGCACAACATAGAATGTTCCAATGTTAGTATCCTTCTAGAGGAGTCTTTTCCTCCAATAGATATTTGTTTCTAACAATGCCACGAAATAAGGGTACAACATGTTTAATTCTTTGGGCACTGTAGAAAAGTATGGTTGTTTTGCTTCATCACCGCATTTTGTGGAGTTGTATATGCCATGATCAATTATCATGTGTTTCCTTCACCATATAAGTACACTTGAAAAGCATTGGAGAGCATTTAATCTCAATCCACTATGCACGTTCACCTTCTCCAATATATTTTCTTGTCTATAATGTTGTCAAATGACTCAACATTTTCCTTTGGAAAAATATTAATATACTATGCTATACTAGTGTAATCGTTAATGATAAATATAAAGTACAATGATCCAATCAACACCTTTGTCTTCATGCTTCCACAAGGGTTGGTTGGACCAACCATTGAGCAATCATCATACTCAATATCTCCTACATAAAATATATTTGGGCATGCCTAAAGGATTAATGCCACAATGTAGTGTAGCTATGCTTCTTTGAAAAAATCTAGAAATTTGAAGTTCCTTACTATAGAAAAAATTACATTTCTTGATTTCCTTGTTTGGCATATTTACATAATGAATTCAATCGTAGCATTTTATGGATTTGTTCTTTCTCTTCTTTTAAGGAATTTGTTTCTTTTCTTTGTCGTATGTCTAATGAATTTGATGATATCTTTATAATGCATGTTTGTGTCTGCAAAACGCATCACACTATAGTAGTGGACATCCTACAATGAAATGAAATCCGTCTTAGCTAACTATGTTGATAATACTTGGTGATAGAATTGATACTTTAATATTGATAGAATGTAATATTTGATGTCGATAACAAATATTGCCTTTAAAATCAACAACACAAGGTCTCAAATTTTCTTTTCAATTACATATAATGAAGGTTTCCACCTAATGTAATTGATGTTATCCAAGTAAAATATGTAGGTTTGTAGCCAAATTTTGCATTATAGGTCTCCATATTTGAGGCAATCATTCTCTTTCTCCCCTCCCTTATAATATTGCTTTGTTGTTTTGTTATTCTAAGATGTCATCATCGGGTTATTTATTTATGCCTCCTCTTTTGTAACCACATTGAAAAATCAAACCTTCTTTCACCTTGGTTATGCTAGGCCTAGTAAGAAAAACACTTCATTACCATATTAACTAGTGTTTGTGCATCTTCTTCGATATTCAAAAGCATAAGTGGTTGAACTTGAGTCCATGATGGCTTGCCATATTGAAGTGATCAATTAGAATACAAGACCCTATCATTTTTAAGTTGAAGCCAATTCTTTGAGCCTACATTCTTCCTCCCTTGCTTGTGTTTGTTGGAAATTGTCGTATTGGAGAGCATGAGTATGTGAAAGATCATAAAGTTAAGGTATTGAAGGTCATTATGCTTGAGCATATATAGTTAGTGTAGATTAAAGAGAGAGGTTAGTGAAAATAAACGTGAATTACATGTTTGGAGTAAAATAGGTACTATTGATGTATGACATACGCAATGCTTTATAAGTTGGATGTGCATTTAGTCATACTCTGTACATTATATCCTTTGTTGCTTGTATCGATGCCCAAATTGAGCTTATTTACTCAACACTCCCTTTTTAAGGAGAAGTTGGGAAGCATATATGAAGCCTCACTTGTTCATTCTCTTTTGCCAACGTCTATTATCTTGATTTGAAGAAGAAAGTTTGCTCCCACTAGATAAAATGTCTTTAATGATTGTGCATGTTTTATGTTGTTCACCTCACCTGGATCAATTGTTGTTCGAACATTGTCTGTTCCTCTTAATGTGTCGTCACTTTTCTCTTGCCATATTGAAGTACAAATTGTAGCTTATGACCCCTTTCTTGGAACCACTTCAATAAAGGATAGCAACATTCATCAATACTATAAAGTTCATTAAATTAATGTATGTGTATGTTCTAGGAATATATCTTGTACGAACTCTACGAAGAATTTTCCATATATCTCTCAAACATTTATAACCTCAAATGTGCATGTCACAACTCACACTACCATATATTCTCTCTCATTCATGAACTTCATAGTCACCATCATTGAGCCAAAATAATGCAGTAGTGTTACAAAACAATGAATTGCTTCAATGCCAAACATTGCAGGATAAAAACCAAGTAATCATACGTCCATTTATATTAATGCCAAAGTAGGTTGTAGTGTAATCTTCCAATGCGTGGATTGACTCTAGTCAGCTAGAACTAGTAATAATGGTTGATACTTAAGTACCCCCTATTTAAAGGGAAACAAGAAGGTTACATTACAAGGTAGAGAGTTGAAATAATTTTTAAATAACATTACACTAAGGAACCACTCAACTTAAAATACTAATCCAAGGCATAGGGTTGTCTCTAGCACAACTAAAATATTTGTTAAATTAATGTTCATCTAGGAAAAGGAGGGAAAGGTTACATCAGTGGTTATCCTCATAAAGCAAACTTCTTTCTCGTTTACATGGTGCTTAAAAAGTGGTCCATGATTGGCCTCACACTAATTGACATCTAACTTTATGTGATCGTGTCTAAACAACCTTTAAGTTTCATGTGGCAATCATTATTTTCAACATCAAGCAACTCTATTGTCCGTTGACCCATATTTTTTACGCTATCATTGTGAATACAATTCTAATCATTAAGTGACATTTCAAGAGCAATTCAAGTCCAAAAGCAACTTAATCATTTCTTCCAAGCATTGCATAACCCATTTACAAAGATATGAATAAAGATAAAGGAAACTTGTGCTTATTCTGGACCACACGCAACATCAAAACATTGCTTACTATCAATACACATTTCTCTCCTTTTTGAACCATAAAGATGACTTGTACAAAACCATAAATTGTTGGCTTGCTAACTTTCTCAACACAAAAATCACAAGGATCTGCCACTTTCTACTTGCTTATCCCAAGCCTTCATATATTTAAAAACAAACTTTACAAAATGTTTCAATGTACCTTTGAAAGAATGGTCATATTGGGTTTTACATAATTTTGATTTACCTTTTCCGTTACATCTAGCCTCTTTGTATCTTCCCTATTAGACATTCATCCGAAATGTTTCTCGAAATTTTTGATATTTTCTTGCATTAGAAACTTGAGCTCGTAGAGCTTTTCAAGATTGGTCTACACTTTCACAACAAATGACCTTCTCGAAGAACTTATTGGTAAGTGCATCCAATATATATGTAAACATACCAAAGAATATAGTTCTTTGCAACAAAATAGATCAAATAATATATGCAAGTGTTATGTGTGTGAGAGGTGGAGATAATAAATATATATTTAATGTCCATGGGAAACTTGTTGCAATCTATGAGATGGGGCCTAGCCCAAGGCAAAGTTCGGACAAGAGAGAGCTCTTGATTTACATAGAACTTCTATGCAACTATATATAGAAGTTATGAACAATCTAGTGATGATGGGAGAGTGAATGGGATATCTATCTAAGGTGTTCATTTTATTTATTAACGGGCTTTAACACACACACACACACCCCCTAAAAATATGTGTTCACACACAAGGTGTATATAGGTTATCTCAAGAATTACATTTGTGTTTCTACATTCTTGACCACTTAATCACTTCTTTTTCTAGCCTCTTTAATATATGTCCAAATTTCTTTTTGTCTAACAATCATCTTCCATTCTTCATAACTATTCATGTGCAAATTTTGAATTATAACCATTGTTTTACTTGGGTTTATGACTCACTTGTAAATGGAAACCAATAAGATATTTCACTATCAAATAACAACCTATAGTAATTAATTTAGCAAAAATGAACATCTAAATGAACAAACATACAAACCTCCATTTGAATTCATGCCCTTGACTTAGGCAAGCATTTCATTGCCATCAATACATCTACCAACTTGTAGTTGAGTCATGAAAAGCAATAACATATTCCATCATCAAATAACAACCTAATAGTAATTAATTTAGACAAAATGAACAAACATACAAACTTGCGTTTGAACTCATGCCCTTGACTTAGGCAAGAATTTCATTGCCATCAATACATCTACCAACTTGTAAATATTTTAACGTTTCTTTCCTAAATTATTCTTATCATGCAAAATAGTATTTTGTTGCATATTCATACAGAGGTTTAAGAACTTTCAAAATATTGTTTGCCAGAGATATGCCTTTGGCACTTGTGAACAAATCAAATATTAAAGTTGCATTATCACACACTTTTTTATTTGTGTAAGCATACCCATATAATCATTATCATTATATGTCAACGTGAGAGTTACAAATACTTGTTTTTCATCGCAATGATATATGCAGACACGATGAAGTCGTGTTTCTCTTAGATCAATCTTACCGTCATGGCTTTGTTGTACAAGCTTGAGCTTGTCCTTCATTGAGAGCAAGAGTATGCAAAAGAACACTAGGTTATGGTGTTAATAATTATTATTCCTGAACATATCCAATATGGGGTTGAGCTTGTCCTTCATGGAAATCAAAGGTTCAATCTATACCATGATGAGAAGTGTGGTATTTGAGGAGTAAGAGTATGTGAATGATCCTTGAGTTTAGATTGTTAAAACTTAAGGCTATTATGTTCGAGCCTTTTATAAGTGAAGAGTAGGGAGAGAATATTGACAAGGAATTGAATATTGTATTCTTTGTAGATTACATTTTGAATTGGTGGACCCCTTATTCCCCTTTACATACAAGTGTGGAGGGGATGATCCACAAAATGAAACTATTGTTTGTTGATGATAAATTGTTGGGGATAGTAATGATTTTGATGCAAACTCATTCACGCCTAGCATTTTAAAGATACAAACGAAAAGATCGTGAACATTATAAATAGTCTAAGCATTTGAATTGTCATTCCTTGTAGTTGATCCAAAAAAAATAGCATAAATCCGATCATATAGTCCTTATGAGAAATAAAACTATTAGTTTTTTTAATGGATCATTCATTATCTCCAAATAACCAAATCTTTATGCCTAAAACCCCAGAAAAGGTTTGATCTAAATGATGACAATATTTTATATGTGCTTTAATTGTTTGGCCTCGAGAATGTTACTGTTTTTGAAGCCAAACACTAGTCTTCTTGTGTGTGTTTGGCTTAGAGTTAAGCACTTACCAATAAATTCACGAAGAGAATAGAGGGTGATTGTGTGTTTTCATGAGAGAGCGAGGGATGGGGGAGAGAGAATATAGTAGGGAGCATTGTAATTCTTCACATCTCTTTACTTGTGTCTTCTTGGTTACGATGTTGGTTTGGAAAGGAGAGATTGCGCTCTCAATTTGATAGTTTGTTTCGCTCGAGGGTAAAAGAGGTGGGTGATATAGTTGAGGCTCCATCTCAAAGAATTCTGATGTTAGACAATTATTACGCATCTCGCCTAATTATGGATTTATATGGCAGCAACTACAAAATATTCTATGGCAGCAAGGTCTTTTACCTTTACAAACAGAAGACCAACAGTGGAATGATTAGTGTTTATGGGGTCAGGCGCCGTTTTTACAAGTGACTACTAATCTTTTGTATCATTGCTCCATTAAGTCTCGTGGATGACTATCATCTATGGCTAAAGAAGAATGAGAAATACATACTAACTCTCTGATTATGGATGGATGGGGCTTGCAAGACACGAGACACCGACCCACATAAACACAAGACACTCCGAGAAGCCCAAGAGAATATATGTATGTAATGGAAAAAACAAAAAAAGCAAGTGTGTCCGTCTGTGTGTGAAACAGAGAGAAGCCATCGATCCGAAGAAGCCATGGAAGCTTGCAGCTGCTTGTCATCATCGCCTCCTCCTCCTTCTGTTTCCGTTTCTGTTTCTGCTTCTGCTTCTGCTTCTGCGGCTCTGGTCTTCTCCGCTCAATCCTCTGTAACGTTCAAGTCGAGGAGAGAGGTGAGCCTTCCATTCCGCCGTGGCTCCCATCCTCCCGAGGAGTACGTTGAGCAGGTCGACCGCGTCGTCAAGGTCACCTTCCCTGACTCCGCTCGCCTCCGATTCCTTGGCGACTCCACATGGCGAGCCACCCTCAAGCCCGTCCGCTTCTTCCATATATCTGCAACCCCCCTCTGCGACTTGAGGTACGCTTCCCCCCCCCCCCCCCCCCCGCTCGCAAATGTTCCCGGAAAAACAATGATGAGATGTTTTTTTGACGGGAATCTACATAATCGCATCTACTTTGATCCTTTTTCTGTTGATGTGGATTTATATCGACGCACGTTTCAGCAAATTCCAGTTTGTGGTTTAGATCCTCTTGGTGTGAATATCTCAGTTAAATCGTGTATAGGGAGTTCTTACCTTGGCATGAGGATATACGCTGACAAACTGAGACTTTGATGTGAATCCGTATAGAGACATGAGTAGCTTGATCCTTGAGAAATCGCACATGGTTTGGTGTGTGCCATGAATGTATCTGCAAATGAATGTATTGAGACTTCCCTCAGGCACATGGACATGTCACGTAATACTGAAGGTTTTGATATGAATTTACATGTAATACTGAAGGTTTTGATATGAATTTACATAGAAACGCAAGCGGTTTGATCCATTTTTCTATGAAAACCTCCATTGACACACATGTGGTTGGCTTTGTACCAATTAATGGATGAGCAGAAATTCCCTCAGGCATGGATATAGTGTCAATGCTATGGTTCCATCATAAATATAAACTAATTGCATTTTTTGGGGGTTAGATAGAATAAATGCCTGATGTGTTGTCTCATTGTCTGAGGTTTCAATGTGAAAATTCTGCATACAAACATGTAGTTTTGCTTCAAGCACAATAAGTTGGTTCATACCAAGGAATGAATGAATGTATAGAAAATTTTCTCAGGCATATAAATATTGTGCTCTCATGTCTCAAGGACAAAGAAAAAGGAGTAATTTAAACAAAGAATTTACAGAAATGCGTACTGGGTCACAGAGACACCAAACATGAATATAAATAGAAAATTTCACATCCAAACTGGGGTTTGGATGTAAAATTTTCCTCAGAAACACATGGTTTTACTTCAAATTAACAATGGTCTGAATATGTTGCCAAGTATTGGCATCGATTTACTTAGAAAACGCAATTCTGATTCAATCCAAATTATATTAAATGATCTAATATAGCTGTTGTCTGGTAGATTGTTCTTTACAGAAGCAGTGTTTTGCATCAGCTGAAATGCATTTGATTTTCAATATCTTGCGTGTAATTTATGAAACAGAGTAATGACTGTCATGTATTACTGCCTTCTAAATGATATATAAGTTCATATGGTACATATAATTGTTACAACAATTGCTCATACTTCTGTTCTCATAAAATAGATAGATATTCAAACATTGAAGAAGGTAGTACTGATCATGCCTGTCTCCATTGACAGGGTTCTCAGTGAAAATAAAGCACTCAAATTAAGCTCCAATAAACTTGTACTTGACTTCAAAGGCTTTCCCGATGAATTCAAAAATCTCGACTTCGATTTTTTCCTATTGGGCCAGCTTGCTATTGCAGAGTCTGACACATCTACCTCTCAAATAAAGAAATTTCAAGGGTTTGTTGACATGGGTCTCAAAGTGGATATGCCCTTTCCATTCTCCATGATGCCACAATCAATTCTTGCTCCAATGGGTGATGGGATATTGGATCGAATATTGGGGGCCATGGAAGCAGCCTTACTGGCAGGACTTGTTCGAGATTATAGAGAATGGTGCAAAAGCACAAGTTCTAAAAAATCAGCAGATGTAGAGCTTGTTATAAGCTGAGCATCAAGGAAGAATCTATGAGCAATGTGTGCAATGAGAACATCATGCAACATTGTTCGATCCTGCCATAGTGTTTGTGTATACTTTATTGTTAAGTAAAAGCCATGATTTCAAACAGTGTCACTATTTTATATAATATTTTCCCTTTATTTAAATGCATATAATGAAAAGCAATTGTTTTTTGTATCATGTGGTAATCTTTATCACTATTATATCAGATGTAATGTTTTCGAGAGACCTGCAAATGTGTTAAAGCTTTGGGGTTCTTTAACATGTAGATAATATTTAAATGCAACTTTGCCCAACTCCTTGCTATCTTAGTTCTTTATTATTTTAGCTATTTATTATGAAACTTGTATATGTATATGTCAACCATCAATTCATGTACTTCAACCTCAAGGAAAATGGTATATAAGTAGATAATATCTTTGTTATAAGCAATGACTACATCAAAATACTTATAACAATTGCAACTTGTCATATTACTCTCCCCTGTGCCCCCATGTCATTGCTTATTAAGTGGTGGATATCTCATGAGAAAATACCTTGAAAGATTTATTTTTTTGTGTACTGGATTTCAGAAGGTTTAAATAAGACTTCATCATAACAGTAGGAAAGCATATTTAGCAAATCAAGAAACATGTACATATAAAGAGAGAATTACATACATAGCGACCATTAAATGGTTCTTTATATCCTGTCAATGAACGTCACCATTGTAGCTTATTATCAGATTTACTTTGAATGAGCAGACTTTTTTTTGAAAGTGAAAAACGACAAACTTTTGAAACCACAAATGTTACCTTAGAAAAAATGCTTCAACATCAAAAGAAAAATATTCCCAATGAGAATGGAAAAGCAAAAACTCATTCCAATCTTATCTCGAGTTATTATCAAATGGATGTTGAAATACGCCAACATCAGAATCATCAGTGAAAGGCTCAAAAGGTTGAAATGGAGCTCTATATGAACTGTGTGTCGATGATATCGTAGAGTTAGGAAGACCATGCAAGCCATACAAACCTGATAATGGGGGTGGAACCCACCTCTGAACTTCAGGTTCTGTGGGGTATGGCATGGTTAAACCGAATGATGACGCCTCTTGTCTCCAAGGAGCAGCTGCAGGCTGAGAAAAACTTGGTTCAGCTTCCCTTGATGCATTATATACTGCAGATGTACTCCCCCCCCTCATTGCTCCTGATACCAATTGCCTCTCCGAATAATGTGCCGATTGTAGTGTTATCGGTGCTTGTTGTCTTGCTATAGGTGCTTGCCTTGCTATTGGAGGTTGAGGTGGTGCTAAAGTCCTTTCTCCCCTGGTAGCAAAAACAAACAACTAAATGATGATGCCCCACTGTGCATATTGTGAGATATCAATATAGATGAACAATAGATCCTTTCTGGTAATGCCTTGTTTACGCTTGGCAATTACAGAAACATTATAAATAAAAGAAAAAAAAACTTCTTATACATACTGTTATATAGAGAATACAGCATGTTTTTGAAACACTGCCTTGTTTTAGCATGTTAATAAACAAAAAATGTGTTCAGTTAAATACCTGTTGTTCCTATGGGTCTGTTGGAGAGGATCAGGCCCCATGTTTTGATGATCAGACCTAGACCACCTCGCTCTGATGGGTGCTAACGTATTTGAAGTTCGGCGGGACCTAGAAGAATTATTTTGCCCAGGTACCCCACGATATGCATGCTGATTTGGCATCTCTTGCATTTGTACACCCTCTTCTTGTAAGTGTGTACCTCGGTGACCTTGGAGAAATGGGCCTGGTTCTATCTCTCCACTATGTTCATCTACCAAAGCCACTAGCAAACCTCCATCTGCACACATCAAGATTTGAAACGAACAATGATGAGAAAACAAAAAAGAACAGTATAGAGCTCTTTGCAAAGACATAGTGGGCGGTTGTGCATCGTCCATTCATTACTCACATGTAGCTGGAGTACTACTGTCTATACCCCTGATAAATATAACATAAAGAGGTATCAATCAGCTGGTGGCGAACTAAACAAAAACTGCCAGGAGTTAAGTTTGAAGTGTGTAATCACCCGAAAGATAAAGAAAGTTGTGCATATGAACCTTGGTATGGACACCATTCACCAGAAAGCTGCTGTAGCTTAAACAACATGCCCACTTTAAACGACATAAAAAGCACACTAAGCCCACTACCTTTGACAAGACATGAGAATAAGTTCGTTCTAATACTCACCATTAAATCATGTGGATACCGTATCTCTGACACTTCAGCAAACACATCATATTCTTCTTCGTTGATAATGTCCTCTAATATTAATTCATCACGCTGTCTACACCCATTTGCATACAACCATTGACCATTTTCAATATGTCGGCAATTCGGGCACTGCATTGATCCCTTTGCATTAAATGCAGAACCTATGCAGTCTGAGAAGAATATCAGATAATATTAACTATAAGCACGTGGTGTCCAAAATTCTTCATTATTTAATAAATAAGAAAATCATGGCATGCCCAAAAGAAAAATTGAGGACATAGACATCATACTCTAGCCTGTCAAAAACATCTTCGCTACTTCAAAAATGAGGATCCTGAGTACGCACATACGACACATAATTGAGTATGAATAATGGCTTATCCTAGAGCATATAATCATTCTTAACACGATGTATAATTGAAGAAGTGGCAAAATTCTCTAAACCTAAGGAAGAACTAGACAGGTTATTAATCATTCCAATAATACACTTCCCAAACTTAGACTAGATAATCAGTGAAGAAAGGAAGACATCTACACAAAGCAGTTCACACATGATTAGATGCATCAAAGTACAAGGAAGCATCTTAAAAATCTCCTGGTTTGAAGTATTTCTGCATGCTGTCTTTTCCTCAAGTCATGTTATTTGATCAGTTTGAAACTCAATTATACATCATATTATGGTGGATTATCTGCTCAAAAATGTCAAAATGACCCTTCGTAAAATCCCAACATTTCCATCATCGAAAATCAATTAAGATCATACATTACGCCTTAAAATTTCAGTAAGCTACCTTCCACACTACATGCAAATAATTTTACATAAATAAACATGATTTTCTCAAACATTCATCCAACACTGAGCCAAACAGAAGAGGGTTTCTCCCTTTCACTTTTTCATGTTAAAACTTCAGCCGAAACTGATCATATTGGCCTCTGTTTAATTGTAGGTTTCTCTTCCCTACACACATATACGTATGCGTGTACTAACCTTGAGCATAGACACTATTAAAAGTCTTGTCTTCTTCGTCTTTCATCTCTACCAATCATGAATCTTCGTCTTTGCCCTATTAAAAGTGTGGAGGTTACTGTACTTCATAGTTCTCCATAGGGCACAATGTGCCTTTACAATGCAACATTGGCTTTCATCACTTCTAGAAAAACATTGTAAATGACCATCGGTATCCCAAAACAAAACATCCTACAACGTTAATCACTTCAAAGTGAACATTCTAAATGATATTCGCGAGTTCAAATGAAAGCACTCTAAATAATATTCATGCCCTCAAAAGAAAAACATTCTAACATGGCATTTCTGAGTTCCAGAAAGGCATTTTTCGAGATTCAAAGTTTGAGAATACAAATGACCTTCATCACTTCAAAGAACAGAGTACAGATACATACAGACATATATATATATATATATATATATATATATATAGAGAGAGAGAGAGAGAGAGAGAGAGAGAGAGAGAGAGAGAGAGAGAGAGAGATACCGAGATGAAAGAAGTGTCCACAAATGAGCTTTGCAATGGAGCGTTCATTTGCATCAGAAACAGATTCCAAGCACACAGAGCAAGAAGCTAGAGTTTGCAGAAACCCTAGTTTGTGGGTAGCCATAGCTTTTCCTTCTCCTTACACCCCCCCAGAGCCCCCGTTTTTTTGTTGTCCCGTGAAAGATCAATCGAAGGAAATGAGTGGTCAAAGATTCTTTTTCCAGATCCAGAGGGCGGAAAAAAAGAAGACAAACTGCAGTTTACTTTACGATTGTGTATCTGCCAAGATCGTCGCTGTCTGCCTGATTCAGAAGGAAGGAAGGAAGGAAGGTCTAGACCCAGAACGCGGGAAAAGGGTATTTTTTATGAGCAGAGAGAAGGAAGGCGATGGAGCAGAGAGAAGGAAGGAAGGGGAGGGGGGCTTAGGCTCCTCCCTCCCTTCCTCGATGAAGAGAAGGTCAGCAGAGAATGGAAGGGAAGGAGACTCGAACCCTCGCCATTCCCAATCAGCCTCAAACAAAGAAGAAACAAAAAAAAAAACAATTGTCTTCTATGAGTTTTTTCTCTACCAAAACTTATAGAACACATTTTTCCTATGCTATTGGGTTTTTGTTTCTTTGGAAATCCTTGTCACTCTTGTTCGTTCCGATCGCTCTTGTTCGTTCCGATCAATTCCATAGATAGATAGATAGATAGATAGGGGGAAAAGATATGTCCGATAGATAGATAGACAGGTAGATAGATCGATAGCAAGGGTTGTATTATCCTCTTGTTTGTTTCTTTGGAAATCCTTGTCACTCTTGTTTGTTCCGATCAATTCCATTGATAGATAGGGGGACAAGGTATGTAGATAGATAGGTAGATAGATCGATAGCAAGGGTTGTATTATCATCTTGTTTTAATAACAAACCTACATTTACGAAGAAGAAAAAACAAAAGATAGAGATCGGGGGAAGTCACTCGTGTTCTCCAGATTATGTACATGATCTGTGGTACCGCCAACGGTAGTGGCAAGGCGGACATAGAAAGAAATCGCTCTTGTTCCAATAGATCAGGAAGTCTCACGTTCTCAAAACTAGATTGGGCAAACATGGAAAAGAAGGAGCAAAGAAGACATTTTCTCTCTTCTAAGGGCTTGTTTGTGTGGGGATGTTTTTTCCCCCCTTTGTAACTCTTCTTTCTCGTCTTCAATCACGTCTTCAACCCTCTCTCTACCTTTTGGCTCCTTCCATGCCACGACAAAGAAAAAGATGAGAAGATTTGTGTCGATCTGATTAAAAACAAAACCTACTCGTCTTTCGGAAGGCACATCTAGATTAGGAGATAGAAACTGGGTTTTGTTTTTTCAAATACTTTTTTGCTTTTCCTTTTAAAGTGGGCTTGAAAATACTACACCTTTAAGCACTATTTGAAGAGTCATCATAAAGTATGAGGATAAAAGCAAGGTGGTCCTTGCATTTAGAAAGTCTCATTTGTAATAGACGACAAATGTGGCAAATTTTCCTTTCATATCATAGATATTATTAAACATGCACCTCGCATTAATGGTGATACGAATTCTACCTCTACAATTAGTGATAATCCATATTTAAATTGAATTCCTTCATCTACCTCACCTTCAACTCATATGTTTCACCCATCTCCACTTACACAAGGAGAGTACAATCATCCTCTCAATCTACATGCTTGTAGTCGTGCTTCATGTAGACCATCAAACAAAAAACCACTACTCATAGTGTAACTTTATACCCAAGTATCTAAAGTGGATGACAAACTTCTCCATGTTAACAATACCCCAAGTAGAGTCTTAACAATCCAAATGCATTTAGCAACATGACATGTTGAGAATCAAACTCAACTTCCCTACTATGGGAACACACCCTAGTGTGTGAACACCCCACCACCTACTATAGTAACTAGGGTGTCATAGAAACTTATAGTTCTATGACACATATTCAATATAGTTAAGAATCCACCTATCTTTAGTTAAGTGGTGGTTGTAGAAAGAGAATAGTGGGAAGGTGACTATATAAGTGCTCTTTCACCTCCCTTGTAACTGCTATTGGTTATTCTTGTATTATGCTCCTTGCGTTTTCTATATATGTCGAGCTCTCTCTATTTCTCTCCTTCTCACACACACATATAATTTCCATTGCACATAATCACTTTCGTTTATTTACATGGTATCAGAGAAATTGGTAGCATGATCCAAGCTTATCTGTGTGTGTTGTGTCTAAGCCTACGTTCACGAAGAACCGACCGATCATTGTAACAACAACCTAAACAATTTGTATCACAGAGAAGAAGAAGAAGACTCAAGATGAATACTGAGATGGGAAGCGCTCTTCCTACCGAGAAACTCGATAGAAACAATTTTGCACCTTGGGAATACAAGATGCACTAATACCTTGTCGGCCAAGGCTATTAGGGCTATATCGAAGGAGCACAAGAAACGCAACCAACCCAAACACACACCGACTACTCAGCAAGGGACAAATGTTCATCCTCAACTCTCACGAGATGAAATCAACAATGTATGCCAAGGACCGGAAAGCCAACACGGACATAGAGCTGTGGCACAAACGAATCGGCCACATCAATCCCCAAAAGCTTAAATGGATGTAGTTGAAAGGAGTCGTCATCGGACTCCCAACTTTTACCTAAAAGGAGATGGCAAGTGTATGCGAAGCCTGCCAATTCGGCAAACAACATCGACAACCGTTCCTAAAAGAGAGGAACGTTATCAAAAGGACCCTGGATGTAGTACATTTAGATGTATGGGGGCCGGCCCAAACAACAACATTCGGTGGTTGTCGATATTCATCGATGACTTGTGCAAGCATACCTGGATTTACCCTATGCAACAAAAGAGCAAAGTGTTTGAACACTTCCAAAAGTTTAAGAATGAAGTCGAAAAGGCAACCGATCGGCATGTTTGATGCCTTCGATCAGACAGTGGCAAGGAGTATTTCTCTAATGGCTTCACAACATACCTTCGACAAGAAGGAATTCGACGGGAATTTGTTGGCGACACACACATAAAAAAAATGGAGTTGCCAAACGTAAAATTCGTAATATATTGGAGGTGGCTAGAGCAATGATGAACGAAAATAACCTGCCGAAATCATACTAGGCTGGAGTGGCAAACACAACCATCTATCTAATGAAACGGTGCACAATATCCTGAGTGCACAATATCAACCCCCACGAAAAGTTCTATGGAAAGAAACCAAACTTATCCCACGTCAGGATATTCGGCTCGATCTCATTTGTACATATTCCCGATTAAAAGCCGCAAAAGCTCAATCCAAAATTGGAGAAGTGTACCCTTGTGGGGTACTCACTCGAACAAAAGGGGTACAAGTGCTTCAACCCATCTACCAAAAAGGTACGAGTGAGTAGGGATGTTGTATTCGACGAATCGGCATCCTGGTACTCAGTCTACTCGGCTCCATCCGATCATCCAATCAAAACCGATTTCAATATAGACTTGCAACAGGACAATGACTAAGGCTCACATCAGTAGAGAGTTTAGTCTCAACCAAGTTGAGTGGACCACAGGAGCCCCCAAGTGACCAAAGCACGTCATGGCCGAGTCCAAAGATGGACAAAGGGAAGACCAAAATGCCTGAGTACGAAGACTCAGTAGGAATCGAATTGGAACATTCACCCGTTAGTGAGTTTAGTGGTTTAGATTTGTCGGTCATACCAAGAGCCGAGAAAGTGCACACAAAGACTAATGAAACATTGTGTCCCTCCACCCAAGAAAAGAACATAGTTAGCCGATTCGGCAACAATGACTACATGGCATATCATTGTGCCTTTATGATGAAGGTGACGACAGTCCGAGAGCCGGAAACGTTTTCCGAAGCCGCCAAGAACCTGTGATGGGTCGAAGCAATGAATGTGGAGATGCAAGCGCTCTCCAAAAATAAGACCTGGGATCTCGTTCCCTCTTCACCCCACCAAAAGGCGATCGATTACTGGTGGATATTTAAGGTGAAGCACAATGCCAACGACAACGTCCATCGATATAGGGCTCGACTTGTGGCAAAAGAGTATGCATAGACACGCGGGGTCGACTACGAACAGACCTTAGCCCCGGTGGCAAAGATGACTGCCATTCGAATCGTGATTGCGCTTGCAACAGCAAAAGGGTGGTACCTCCACCAAATGGATGTAAAGATTGCCTTCCTACAAGGCAAGTTAGACGAGGAGGTTTACATGGTGCAACCACCTGGATTTGAGTCGATTACGCATCCAAATGCCGACTCAAAAAGCCTCTCTATAGTCTCAAGCAAGCACCGAGAGCATGGCACTCGAAGATAACCCAGTATCTTCACCAAATCAATTTTAAAATGTCCAAGTTTGATCATTATCTATTCATTTGGAACGATTCCAAAGGACATCTATTCATCATAATTTATGTAGGGTCATTGGAAGAGAGCACCTCAAGGACATCGAACATACCAAAAGGCTATTGTCTGGCTGATTCGAAATGACCAATATGAAGGAGCTCCATTACTTTCTAGGAATAGAAGTAATTCAGACCCTCGATGGCATCCTGATCTCTCAAAGACACTATATCCTCAATCTTCTCTTCAAGTTTGGGATGACAACTTGTAAGCCCACAACAACCCCCTTCAATCGTATTCAAAAGATCGATGCCGACTCTAGAACTATGTTACCGATTAGGAACACGGTCTACGATCAGTCCTTCGACCTAGACCTCAAAGTGATTGTGTTGCAACGAATGGTATCATCGTAGTGTAATACTTAGTGGGATACCTCCCGTAACCTAGTAGCGTATAAGGGAGACGGCTACAACCGAACTCCTTAGATAGTGGACTAGCAACCACACTATTACTCACATCTACGCTCTTACGACTGCACTACGCCACCAAGGATCACAGACACACAATAGATTAACCACAGATACGCATAGATATAAGAGATGATAGAACTCTATTAAGATACGCCTTTTACATTCAAAACTACACGCTACCTCTATCAGAGGTTTTCTGCCCTTTATATACGCAGGGTCTTTTAGCCGTTCACGCTTCCCACGTGAACCGTTTACATGCGTTACAATATTACTATATTCTATATTACTGTGCTCTTGTCCGTCGGTTACTATTTTGGCGGACAACAAACTACATGATGCAACTGGTCGGCAGCTTAATTTACTTCACCATCACTCAGCCTAATCTAAGTTATTCAGTCTGTCTCCTTAGCCAGTTCATGCAAACACCACGAAACATCCACATGTATTGCGCTAAGCAAGTATTACAATATGTGAGTGGGACGATGGATTTCAATATTCTCTACAAATCAGGGAATTTGATACGACTTGAAGGATATACCAACGCCGATTGGGCCGGTTACAAAACTAATAAACAATCCACATCCGGATCGTCTTCTCACTCGGCAACAGAGCCATTTCGTAAAGCAATAAGAAGCGGCTGACAATCACATTGTCAAGCACAAAGGCCAAATACAGGGGCACAATTGTTGTCGCATGCGAAGCCGTTTGGGTCAAAAGAATCCTAAAGGATATGGGTGTTCCCATCGAGGATCTGATTCTCCTATATTGCAATAACATGAGCAGCATCCACTTGACCCGCAACCCAGTCTTCCACCCTCGGACAAAGCACATTGATGTGCACTACCATTTCATCTGAGAACGTGTCTTGGCTAGACATATCGATTTGTGGTACATTAGCACAAATCTGTAGACAGTCGACATATTCACGAAAGCCCTAGGAATCAACAAGTTGCGGTAGTTCGCGACAAACCTCGGTCTCTCGATTACCGACCAACCGTGCTTGAGGGGGAGTACGACGGAGTAGAACGATCAACCAGCCAATCGAAGCTGATTAAGCCGAACAGCCGAATCGAAGTCTTTCGAAGACCAAACCAAACCAACTTTTTGGCGTCTAGAAGTTGCGTTTGAAGGGGTGTGTTGAGAATCAAACTCAACTCTCTCTAATGTGAGTGTTGAGAATCAAGCTCAACTTGGTCTAGTGTGTGAACTCACCTTAAGAGTGAATAAACACTCCAACGGTCAAGAGTCACCATTAAGTCACCACTTTGTATTCTAGCATTTAGTATGAGTCATAGAATCATATTCTATGACACATAACTTATGAGCTTTCACATTCCCCATGGTCCATGAGTCTTGTAGTTAATGATGAGAGAGGGTGACTATATAAAGCACTCTCCTCCCACCCAGTGTTGGGCAAAGTTTGTAGCCTCTACCGGAAATTTTCCTGCTTCTCATGAACCTAACCGGAATTTTAAAATTTTGGCCGGCCACGTTCCTACCAACGACAATGTCAACCGGAACATGTTGAAAATTTTTTTGGCCGCATAACCAAAAAAAATCTAATGCAATACCAAATCAAATCAATCACAAAATTTTGGAACCCAAAAACTAAAGATATATATTTACCAAAAAAAATTCTAACTTTATAAACATAATTCACTTTTCAAACCTTTGCAAAGTAGCATTAACAACATATTAGATCAAATTAGATGTAATATATAGAAAGTTTCCAAAACAAAATCAATCACATTTATAAAGTTTTAATCTATATCTTCTATGAAGTCCTCGATCTCATCATCATGCTCATGAGAAGTTCCTGTAAAAATATGATGATATGCCTTGCTTTCTCGCCACAACAAAATGCTAGCATTGAAGTCATGTTCTTCTAGTTTAGGTCCTTCAATAGATATTCGTATCAATGCATCAACCGCATTGTTTTTCAGCCTATTTCTAAACTTAATTTTTATTAGATTTAGGTGACTAAAGCCTCTCTCACATGTTGCTGTAGAAGCACATTGGATTAAACCTATCAATGCAATCTTTAGAAGTTAGGGTAGCTTTTCTTTCCATACATCATTACAATTTATCATACCCCAAACATCTAAGAAATCTCTTCCAAGCCATTCCGTGGTAGCTTGCCTTTTGAAAATTGCATATTCATCATACAATTTATCATTATCAATTATGGGAGAAAACGCTTTCCCATCTACCATTTTTTGAATGCCATAAAAATTTCCAATTGTTTTCAACTCATTAAGACCCATAGTTTTTCGTGCTAAAATGCTTGTAGATCCGGTAGACATGTTCATTGGTGATAACATTTTCAATGCGCAAAGAGTTACCGGATCTTGAAGCCTCTTTTTTATTGTCTCTATTAATGCCTTAGAAAACAAAGTTTGGAATTGTATGGCTTCAATCAAGTCCTCACCATCAATACATCTATCCATGAGGATGCTTTTATACATATTACCTTTAATAGCATCTCTTAAAACTAAAAGCATTCCTTTTTCTCTACCATATTCTGGAATAATTGGATAATTATAGCTATCCTTCTCAAAACCATTTAGATCCATCATAACATGATGGAGAAATTGTTCTTCGATCTCCCCAATTGCTATCATAACCAAACCTCCAATGCATGTCACATCCACATATTCCTTTTGGAATTCCATACTTAACGTTGACATGATCTTAAGTACATCTGCAAGAAAGTGAAGCATATACACTACTTTGAAGTTTCTTAAACTTAAGAATATATATTGTATGCATCACTTTGCGATTGTAAAGTCTTCATCAAGGGTTCATACACATCACATACCCTCATGATAGCACCATGCCGACTAAGCCATCGTGTTTTCACAATCCCAAGAATATGCAAATGTGTGTATTCTAGTGCATCTTGCATCTTAGTTAATTCACCCTGGCGTAGTGAGCTCCTCGAGAAATGTGCAGCCACCCGATTCACAAGGGCATCTAACTGCTTACATGTTTCTTTGACTTCAATGTTCTTTGAAGCCTCTTGCACACACAAGTTTGTTCAATGTACACAACAATGTAAGGAAGTCATAAATGGGTTATATGACTTCAATCTTGTAGCAACACCTGTACACATACCTACCATAACAGATGCTCCATCACTTCCGAATCCCATCATTTTTCTAACATCTAAGTTCCACTTTTTTAACAATGCTAAAATGCTTTCTGTTATTGTGTTTGATGTACCATCCTCTACTTCAAGTAACCCCAAATAAGAGGTTCTTACTTGCCTTCCTTCCACAAATGTAGCATAAAGAATCAAGTTCTTGGTTACGCTTACATCGGTAGCTTCATCTACCATAAGCCCAAACCAAGGACTTTTCCTCAACCTATCATAGATCTCAGCTTCAAGAGCCTTGCTAATGTGCAAGATAAAGCTTGCACAAGCCTTATTATCATTATACATTCGTGGAAGGCCTTCCACACCACATTCTCTTAACAATCGTAAGAGGCTTTCCAATTTTCTAAATGCTAAATCCTCTTTAGCTATAAAATATGCACATTTAAACAATTTTTCAATTGCTACATCCACACTTGCTTCTTTTTTTGATGCACATTTTTCAAGACCATTCTTGTCTCGTTCTTGTAACAAAATGGCATCTCGATGGGCCACACTTCTTGCATGTTCTTCTAATGCGGAAGTCTTAAAGTTTTTGGCACCTGTTTTGCCAAATGAAGACTTACTATGAGGATCACTCCTACAATAACTACACCATAAAAGACCAGTTTCTAAATCCTCTTGAAGCCACTTAAATTTAGTAAGCCAATCTTCTTGAAATTTTAGTTTGGCCTTACTAATTCTATTCATCTCATGAAGTAATTCTTCAGAGTGTTGATGGTCCTTTATAGGCTCTTCTAGAGACACATCTTCTTTAGATGGCAAGTTTTTCCTAAAGCCGGGCATTGTAAAGAGGCTAATTTGCTTTCCTTTGCCTTTCATATTTTTGTTTTGGGACATATTGTAAGTCTGTAACAATAATGCAGAGAATGTTTGACTAACATAATATAAGAAGGCGAAACCTACATACACACTTTACATTTCATAGATTCACATCCATGATCTTCCCTCACGCTAAAGTTGGGCTTATTACTTATCGCCCCACCTTAACCTTAATCATAACTACTGATATTAATGAGATCCATACATCTATGCAATGACTAAACTTTCTTAGTAATCTAGTGAAAAATCTGTCTTTTTATCATACATACTAGATTTAAGCATATTATAAGTATGGGTTGTTCATCTTCAAAGTCGTTAGGAAGAAAGAGGAGAGGAACAGAGTACTTTGTTCCACAAAAAGCCATTACTAATGGTACTAGTACTACTACTAACTCTAGTAATGTTATGAATAAAAGCTGGTATGCCCCTGTTTCAAGAACTGTATCAGAACCCATAAATTATCATCATATTGAAGAAGAAGATGAAGAAAAAGAAGAAGAAAGTGAGAGAAACAGAGTGAAAGACAGGCATCATGTCGTTCCCCTTGCTTCTAGATCAAGCTATGGTTTTCTCAAGCTCAGTGACAAAAAGGATGATTTGGGCCACATTTATAATAACCTCAAATCATTCAAAATAGAGCTTAATCCGATCATTGAAGAAGAACAAGAGGAAGAGCAAGAAGGTATGGGTCACCCTGAACAACATAGCATTCATGCTGATAATGGTGTAGATCAATTGGAAACTATTAATGCATGGGAGCTAATGGAAGGATTAGATGATGATGATGATGATATTGATGATGGTCATGGTCATTGGGATGGTCATGGTCATGGTCTTGGTCAAGAAGGAGGAAAGCCTCTAAATATAGAAAGGTCTTTATGTTTTAATAGGATCCATGATCTGGAATCTTGCTTTGATCGAGAGGCTAATTCACCTCTATGGAAACCTTATAATGACTTCACAAGACAAAAACCTAAAATGCAGCATCCTCACCATCAACATAGGAGGTTCAAATCTTGTGAAGGCCTTGATGTAATGCTAGAAGAAGAAGAAGAAGAAGAAGAAGAAGAAGAAGAAGAGAAGGAACAATATGATTGTTATTCTTACATGAAAAAACCTATGAAGTCTACTACCATATATACAACAATGGGGATTTAATTTCTTCATTTTTGCACAAAAATAGAGCTTTTATTAGCCATGCATAAAGACCTCAACATGCAATATAATTATGAAAGAATTAGATAATTGAATGTTTTATTATAGCTCATCTCCAACAATAATGAGCACAACCTCAAGAGACAAGACATTGTTTAGCTAGAGGAAAGCCAAAATACATACCTCATAAGAAAAATGAGCAAAATCCATACCTGAGAGTGGTGGTTTGTGCACATGGAAGAACAAGTAGGGAGCAGTGACCAGGGAACAAGGAGTATCGATCAAAGAGTAGAGACCAAGGAATAGGGAGCAGGGAACGGGAAGCAACAATAGGGATAAGCAAATAGCGACTGTGAGCAGCGAACAGGGATCAAGAAACGTAAGGTCTCGAGTCTCGAGTCTCGACTCTTGACTCTCAGGAGGGAAGAAAGGGGGAAAGAGGGGGAAAGAGGGGGAAAGTTAAAACTATATTTTTGTTATATATACATACCTATATTTTTAAAAAACTATATAACTAGCCGGTTGAAAAAATATCAACCGGCTAGATTCATGTTGGTAGGATAACCTGGTCGGAATCAATTCCGGCATTCCCCCACCTTGGCCGGCAAAAGTCCCAATGCAACCGGAAGGCTGACACTGTTCCTAGGACTTTGCCCAATACTGCTCCCACCTTGTATGTGTTGAGTCTTTCTCCTTTGTCAATATACTTTTACCTTGTGTATTCTCTGTGTTTCACTCTCTCTCTCTCTCTCTCTCTCTCATACACACACAGTTCACACCTATTCCGCTTCACAAGAATCCATCTCTTGATTCTTTACAGTGAGAACACACCCTAGTGTGTGAACACCCCACCACCTATTATAGTTACTAGTGTGTCATAGAATCTTATAGTTCTATGACACATATTCAATGTAGTTAAGAATCCACCTCTCTTTACATAAGTGGTGGTTGTAGAAAGAGAATAGTGGGAAAGTGACTATATAAGTGCTCTCTCACCTCCCTTTTAACTGTTGTTGGTTATTCTTGTATTCTGCTCCTTGTTAATATAGTTTTTACTTGCATTTTCTATATACGTCAAGCTCTCTCTATTTCTCTCCTTCACACACAGACACATATCACTTCCGTAGCACATAATCACTCTTGTTTATTTACAACATGTGAGGAATCTATATCTAGCATCCTCATCAATTTCTCAAGTAGTGGATTGTTATGGTTATGACATTTTCAAGGTTGTGTTGTATAAAGTCATTTGCACGGACCTAAATTATTAGGTTGTAATATCTTCAAGATTGTAAAGTCTTTTAAGGTCATATGTAGAGCTTAGGTTTTATACACATGTAATACTCATCCTTTTGTTTGGTCTCTACCTCCTCTACTCATCTTCTAATTTGCATCTCCAAGCATTCCCTCTAATCCTCTTAACTCCTAAATGATTTGGTTTACTTTTGGATCCTAGAAACCAACTTGTATGTTAACCCATTTCAAGTTGATGTTCCATCAACTTTCATGTCCCCTCTCTAGGCCCATGTTCCATTCCATTTGCATGTGTGAGTGTATTACATGCTAATGTTCCATATGTATCCATGAGCCAAATTAATTTTTTTCAAAACAAAATATCCTTCCATGAGCCAAATTAATTTTTTTCAAAACAAAATATCCTTCCATGAGCCAATTTTGGGTTGATGTTCTATCTAATGCATGATTCCACTTCAACATGACACCATGCGTTTTTTTTCAAGCTCATGTTTCAACTTCTTTAGTGTGCCCTTTCCAACCTATGTTCCATCCATTTTCACGAACCCTCCCCAAGTCAATGCTCCATTTGCTTTTGCAAGCCCACTTCAAGCTAATTCCCCATCTATAATTTCCAGTGGATGTCCCAGAGCTAATTTTCTATATGTTAAGGGCTAAAGATAAAAACAATGTTAGATCAAAAAATGAATTTCATGTTGTAATATGGGACCGGCCACAACCGGTTCTCAAGCAAGATTGAGAAAGATAATAACCGAAACACTAAAGACAGAAAAACCTACACAAAGACATAAAATTTTAACGTGGAAAACCCTGAATGGGAAAAACCACGGGAGCCACAGAATCACTATATGGATGAGAATACAAGAGACTCTTAGGCAATGACCTTGAGCTCGACTTCGTCTTATAGACGGTTACAACACACTCTATGATACAACTCTAATCTCTATGATTCTCATGCATTACAATATGTTAGCCCTAGGTGTATATATACTAATACACAAGTATGGGATATTTACAAATATAGCCCAAATTGGACAAATCCTATTCGGATGAATCGGACACAATTTGAATCGGGTACGGGCTGATCAACCTTCATCCAATTCGGCTCTCTACCGGCTTATGTTCTTCCCATCCAGAGGGACCAGTTTTCCCCAACATTTCATTATATGCAAGAAGAACAATAGTTACAATGTTACGTTAAGGATTGGCATTGATTTGGAATGGTTTGACAACAGTAAGATGATCCCCATATATAGTTCTCCTAATCTTATGCATGCTTAGAGCCCAACCATGATTTATTTTTCCTAACTTGGCTATCATGCATTATTGCCATTTACCAATCATGCATAGCTATCACACAAGTTGCCAGAAGAAATGGAATGGATTGATGACAATATATTGACGATGAAATATGTGCTTAGAGCAAGATGAGTGGATGCACTTCAGGGTATTTAGTACCAAAACTTTTGTAGAATCAAGACAAATAAAATAGATAGGATTGAGTCCTTTGTATTGATCCTTTTTCTTATGTGTGTGTAGGCATTCTTAAGGACTTATGATGACATAATTTGATTCTATTATTTGAATAATGATGGAACATAAGAGAAGACGAAATAAAGATTATTTTTATTCACGTCAAATCCCTACATAGAGCATAACATTCTCATATCACAAAGTGTTTCAATGCATTTGCATATATGCATGTCCCAAATGAAGTATAGACCAAACTTAATTTTGAATTCAGAAAAATGAATCTTTGTTGGCTGCTTTCACTTTAACAAAATGGGTGCAAATACAAGTTGTAGATTCAAATGTTTTTATGCAACTACAATTCAAATATGTCATAGGTTTGATGTTCTTTTTCATAACAAACCCTCTCCATAATTCTAGTAGTCCATACCATAACACTCTCAGAAGTCACAAATTCCTCCTAAAATATGGCTTCTCAACAGTAGCATTATCCTATTTTTCCAAGTTTCTTTAGTATCCCAACTCCGGTAAGATCCTCACAACAAAACAGCACAAAGAATGAAAAGAATAGCTAATGTTAGTGAATGCCATCCAAATAAAACGGAGTTGCAAAACATCTTGAAGCCGTCAAATTCTTATGCATGAAAACCATGAGAGAACACTTGATCAAATGTCCAAGATTACTGTCTCCTTCCGAACGTGCTTACAATTGACAATTCATGGTGTTCCACAAAGTGGCAAATATTAATTTACCATATAATAATACACACTAAAGTGATTCCTTTTAGAATTGCCTTCTTAAAAACTACTTCAAGCACAGAAAATAACATGCTCCAAACAAATGAAAAATGTTCATAAATCATAAGTCTCCTTGTATACAAAAATTTGTTTACTTCACTACTCAATTGTACCATTTCAAGCTCAGACATAAAGAGACTCGAGCATCGAGACAAAGTGTGACTATCTGGAGGCTAACATTTATCCAAAACAGTTAGGAAAGTTTAATCTTTCGCCTATATATAACACATAAAATGATGCATAATAAATCAAGAAATAAAGTAACAACAATTGTCATGAATCCAATAGATATTCCTTCCATTTACCTGCATTATAGAGAAGACATATACATTCTACACTCGGTAGCAACACTCAGGGGCTTACACTTGTATATAGTTTTTAAACTTTGATAAAACACCCCATCAGAGATCCCAGTCAATACCTTTTAAAGAAGTTTCTTAACCAGAATAACCTGTCAGTAGACTCAATGACAACTTCCGATAAAGCTTCCACGCAAAATATTGTTCAGCTAATTCGAAAATTTGGTCATGTGGAGGGCACAAGACATGAACAAAAAAGTCAAAATGTCAAGATTAACAATATATAAACTACGCTCAGCAAAAATACATAACTTCTTGCACATTCTTGCGAACCGTGGGAAGTGGGCGCACCAAGGGAGCCCCAGGCCTACTAGACCGGCCACTACTCGTTCCTGACCCAGACATCTGCTCTCCTCTCTGTGAACTCGTGTCAGAGCCTCCCTGGCCTTCTATGTAAAGACGGGCACGATACGCAGCCAGATGCGCATAATAGGCAGGAGGCACGACAGATACCGAGCGTGTGCATCTCACATACGTATAGCACATGTTATTTATCATCGTTTGCAAGCTATCCGAGGTGAACCCATTCTCATCCCACAACACATGGTAATGTGTTGGCTTACTTGTGCCTTGTATTCCCGCATGGCTGCATAGGTAGAAATCAAATTCTCTCGGATGTGTTATGACTGTGTCCACGACTGTACCTGGCATCACATTGTTGCTCCGATCCCGGTTATTATCTGCTGGAAACAGCCTTGTATGGTGCCTCTTCTGCACCACTACCCAAGTGATCCGAGGGTTATAATCAGGACCCCCAACTTGGGTAAATGCCTCTTTTAGAGCTCTCACCTCACATTGGAGGACAGTATCAAATTGACCTTCACTCACCCCATCCCTGAACATGATGATTTGCTCAGGTCGGAGGCGAGTTCTCTCACAAAACTTGCGCCACAGCTCTTGAACCATCTCCTTCAAACCTTCTATCATTTCTTCACGATGTGTCTGTGCTTTCACAGTTGCTACATAACGGATAGCTGATGGCCAATCATTGTTTGCCACCACAGCAGCTATGGATGGACTCATGTCATCTCCAGGATTTGGATGAGTGACATCAGCACCAAAGACCATCGCCGGCCTGTTGAACATTGGGCACAGCTGTGGAATCTCCACAGCCAAGGTATTGTTTCTTCCACCCACTTTCGCATTGATTTTTAAAGCCACATTAGCGAGGTATTGAGAATTTAACTTCCTCACATGCTTTGTCAAGCAGCATTGTGTAACCACTCCCAAGTCGGTTTCACATATTCTCTTTAAATCCCCATAGGCCACATGCTTGTCATTCATGATACACACCAGAAGCTCAAGAGAGGCTCTTGGATCCATGGCATGCACAGCCTGAGTAGCTTGTGAGAACACATTCCTTAAGGTTCGGTCAAGCCTCGGACCATCAAGATCTTCTCTTCTACATAATGCAGGAGGTATGACCATCTTTTGTGCAATGGTCAAGCCCAACTCCATGCATCTCTTGCTTAATCCATGGACAAAGGCATTTGCAGCAGCAAAGTTAACAGTATTATCAAAACAAACCATAGCCCAGTAAGTAACTTTCCCACCTTCCACCATGCAAGAGCTCATTAGATTCCATGCCCCAAATTTTGGATCAATTTCCTTGATGGCTCCGCCATTCCCATACTTCAGCTTTGGAGGATTAAGTATCCGAGCATTTACAGTGGTTAGTTCTGCTGATACTTCCATACCAAACGCACTCACATATTGGCCCCTATAAATATAATATGATAGGTAAAGGTTAACATGTGATAAATGAACACCAGCAATAGAATTTTGATAGGGATAAATGCGTAAAACAATGTATACCTTCCAGGCCCATCAGGTCTAGCCATGAGACTTCTTATATTTTGCTCTCTCTCTCCAGGTCTCACACATGCCAGAGCCCGCAGCATGGTTGTCTGTCTTTCCAATAGTCTTCCAATGTATTTCTGACCCTCACATATGACACAAACTTCCATAGGTAGATAGCTGGTCTTCTTTGCTTGCACCTGAACACAAGGGAGCTCAGGAAACTGAATCACATAGTTGTATGCGTTTTGAAAATATTCAATTATCCCTGTCTCTCCACCATCATCCATGGAGAACTTGAGATCCTTTGCTGCAACAGGAGAGAGACCACAAATCCTATACTTTCTAGGAGTTTGCCTATGAACAACCCCTACTTTGAGCCTAACAATTGCTTTCCGAACCAAGGCCCGTGTAGCATCATTCATCCTCAAACTCGGATTGAACTGCCTGAGATTCTTCCTTAGGAAATCAACTACTGGAATGCTCTCATAAAAAGCAGTGGCTGCTAAATCCACGTTGACTGCTAAGCCTTGAGCTGTCAGCCTTAAACTCTGGAAAAACCCATTCCATGCTATCAATCCACCATCTAATGTGGCTGAACCAAAGTCTTTGGTGAAGAAAGATCGAGCAACTGGTGTGAAGTTCATGGAGGGAGCTTCTCTGAGGGCAATATCCAGTGCTTGTAAGTGTTCTTGTGGGGTCGAACTACCCCTTCCTTGAAGGAAGTTGTTCAGATTTGAGCTGTTCAAGGTAGCCACATGACGGATAGAAACTGTAAACTCTTTCTCTTTATTTTCATCGACAAGGGTTATGGTGAAATCCTTTCTTTCAAATGGCAAAGACCCAGCACACCACAAGATCTTGCTCCCATCATAAACAGGCTTCTTATCACCAAAATCAAGGTCATTAGTAGAAATTAGTTGTCTATGGAGGCGCCTACAAATTGCTTTAGACGATACTTTAGGATTAATGTCAACATCATATTGGAAGATAACAATCCCTGACTTGAGCTTTACAAGGAAGTGATTTGCTCGGACCAATGCACGGTGTCCAGCTCTACCTGGGGGAGGTCTCTTGGGGCTCACCAAGTTTTGTACTTCTCCCGAACTCGATTTGGGCTTCTCTTCCTGAATGCTGAATTTAGACATATCTGGAGTACTAATCGCACTAGCAACAGGGCTAGGAGCAGCACCAGGGAGAAGATGTCCCCAAGGAGGTGCATGCTGAGACTCTGTCTCAGCTACTACAGAAAGACACAGAAAATACAATGAGAACCGAGCCATATATAACTTTGGGCGATAATGATGACAAATAACAGCAAAGATGACAGGCGTAACAATGTTGAAGAGCAAATGCATGTACTTGCCTTCCATCTCGATTGATGGATAGTGGAGAGTACATGCAAGATCATGGCCATGGCCCCATCAGGTATAATGAAAGGAAACAGATTAGAATGCATATATTTTGAAGTGATGGATTGTGATGAGAACTTACTTTCTGGTTGGACAGTGCCAACATCGGTGGATGATTCCCATCTACGTCCTACTCCCCTGCCTTGTTGTCCATAGCCGCCGACTCCTCCTTCTCCTCTGCCAGATTGTCCATAGCCACCTCCTCCTTCATCCCTACCCTGTTGTCCGTAGCCACCAGCTCTACCTCTGCCTCTACCTCTACCTCCATCTCCACCTCCACCTCCACCTCCGCCGCCATAGCGAGGAGCTCCTTGATACTCCTGTGGACGATCGTCGCCGCCAGCGCCAGAATCACGGCCGCGACCGCGACCACCTGAATATCCAGAGGCTTGGCCGCCGCCACGGGGGCCACGGCCCGAGCCCTGACGCTCGTCGGTTCCGCCTCGCCCGCGCCCGCGCCCACGGCCGCCATAGCTGCCTCCAGGAGATGGTGGTGGAGGCCGATCAGACATGTGGAGGAGGAAGAGGAGGAGGAAGGGGCCGGAAAGATGGGAGCTTGATTGATTAGCAGGAGGAGGCCAGGGGAGGGGAGGGAAACAGAAGATCAAGGCGAAGGTGAAGACGAAGGTGAAGGTGAAGATCAAGATCAAGATCGAGATGAAGATGAAGGTGCAGGTGCAGGTGGATCCGCAGAGGTGTCTCTGCCTGCTTTAAAACTGTTCTGTTTGATCGTCTCAGCTTTTTTTCTCTGCGTCTGGTGTGTTCGTGGGGCGCCGAAGTGATTAAACCAATTATTTAACGAACTCGTTAATTATGTCCTTTGTCACTAATCGGGCTCCTTAATTATCATTAATTCCCTGCGTCATTTCTAGGGAAAAGTACCAGGATTCCCCTGGAAGTTTGTCTATTTACCAGAATGCCCTTGAAAGTTCTAAATTTACCAAACTACCCCTATGTGCCAAAGCTGGTGACCACATAATACCTTTTCGAATGATCTCTACCATCATTGTCACAATCTGATGACTTGTATTGGCTAAGCCATTGAAAGTGAGAAGATACATAAGTTAACGTAGGATCTTTCTGAATGTATTCGCATTGTTGTTTAATTAAAGAAATTTGTGTTTGAAGGGTATTATGGTAAATAGGGTTTTTAGATTTGAGTGTATAATTACTTTATAAAGTGTATTTTTTTGGACATAGGGGTAGTTTGGTAAATTTGGAACCTCCAGGGGCATTATAGGAAATAGGTGAACTTCCAGGGGTATCCTGATACTTTTCCCTTATTTCTATTATTAATGTGAGATTAACTCCTGTATCTTTTATAATGACTCCATTCTCGTTGGTTTGCTCGATCTTGATTTTATTAAATGGATAAAATAGTTATTAGTGACTGCCACTATATGTATATACATAATATTCCCTAATTTTTCATGTCTTTCTTTTCTAAAATAAACAAATTAATAATAAAAGAAAATATGTACATAACGGATTTTCTTTAAAATCGAATAAATAAACTATAATCAAAGAAAAAGGAGGTTGCTAAAAAAATTCTCTAATATATGTACATATATGTATGTATGTAAATAATAATAGAAAAAGGAAGATGCTATAAGCGTGCGCTCCTGCGGTGCAATATTTCGTCACAAACAAACCACATGGCATATGGCATGGCACATGCATGGTATTATATGGCATAACATCCATGACATGGCATGCATCATCGTCATCATGCTTTATTCCATTCTCAACTATACATTATGTACACACCACCCATGCAACAAACCCTTGCCTCCCATTTGTGAACGTATTCGTGAGTTATATATTAACTTACGAGAGTTAACGTGTAGCATACACACATGTTACAAGATGCAGTGAACATTGCCTCCCAATTCGTGAATGTATTCATGGGTGGTCATACATGACCTAGTAACATAAAACAACGATGAGAGTGAAAGTAAAAACATCCGAATATCTTTTGTCTTTTGTAGAGAGACGAAGTTGAGAGGTTGTTGGGAGAGCTTTAGTACATCTATACATACAATTGGGTGGTTGTATTGTATAGCTCAAAGGAAAAGTTCGGTCGTTTCAATACATTTAGTTTCCCTAATAATGAGTTTATTATTGTACATTTTGCCATCGGTATGTTAGGCCCAACACATGTGAAACAAGCATGTTCTTTTCACTAGTATATTTCCGTTCATCTCAATTACATGTTTTACTAGACGTGAGGTTTTCTTAAGAGAAAATAAATTTTTCTTTTGTTTTTTTTGAGCTTTTGGTTGAAGTAAAGGACACATTTGTTTTTATTTCTTTACATTACATAGGTGTCAATCCACCATTTCAGAGGATATGACATCTTGACACCAATTGGAAGAATGTAGGTCCAAACGCATTCACTACCACACATATAAGCCCTAATACAGTACATGAGAAGCAAATGACCTCACTTAAAAGGGATAATCCTAGAGAGGGTTAGATATCTCATGGCTCTGAGATACCCAAGACCCACATGCGAGAAGAACAAGACACTTTTTCTACAAACAAATAAGATTCGTCTTTGGCTAGCATCAATGGCTTTAGTGAAGTCTCCTCGAGCACACTAGAATAATTTAGTTAAGCCACCTTTGGCTTCAGGACAACTCAACATAACTTATAAGTGCTTCTCGCATCTAATAAGCACGTTGACCTCCATAAGAAACATTATAAACTTATTTTTCTTGCTCTACTTTTCCCTCCAAGTGCCTTGTGTGAGCCATAGTTGTCACCATTGATCATCACATTTCAATATTTGTTGTTGTTTATCATCATCGTTGACATCCTTGTCACGTGGAGCATGTATTTGCAATCAAACGAGGAATTATCCACCATTATGAGAACGAAAACAGGCCGAACATAAAGGATGGGAGAACACCACCTAATTGTGTTGAAACTCCCTTGTTTTTCATGGACAAAGGGCCCCAAAGTTATGGCCCTTTGTAAACAAAAGTTGTATTGTGGGAGAACACCACCCAACTTTGTCGTAACTCCCTCGTTTTTCATGGACAAGGGCCCCAAAGTTACGGGCCTTGTAAACAAAAGTTGTATCTTATATTGCAACCATTTCTCGGGCCAATTGCCACTTCCTATCATTGATCGGAGCAATCACATGAAAATATTAATATTGCATTGTTCATGAAGGACTTTCACCATAAAACCCCCATTCACTCCATCCCTTGTAATCTTCTTACGCCTTAGTCTTTTTTTTTTAAGAGTCCATTTTCCTCAAACACATCTTTATTCTCTTTGTACCTTTTGAAGTGGTTTTTTATCAATCCTTCTACATCCTTTCTTTCACATTACTTGTTTTCACCCAAACTTCTTTCTTTAGCAGTATCCCAATCTTTCCTTTCTTACCAACTTGTACACTTTTTTGTTCCTCTTTATCCATTACATGTGGAGCTCCTAGCCTACTTTAACCTGGACCTCGGTTCTCCACCAAATTTCAGCTATGTACTAAAGAGCTCCCCTTTTTTTGGAGAGTTAATAATTTAGAGGGAAAAGTATCGGGATACCCTTGGAAGTTTGTCTATTTACCAGAATGCCCCTAGAAGTTCCAAATTTACCAAACTACCCCTATGTCCAAAAAAATACACTTTATAAAGTAATTATACACTCAAATCTACAAGCCCTATTTACTAGAATACCCTTCGAACACAAATTTCTTTACTTAAGCAATTATTTGGGTCCTTTGTACCTAACAATGTAGTCTTTCTTTTCTTTCTCGTTCATTGGGTTGATCAATCGTCTTCATCATCGGGATCCATAGAAATACTTATCGAAAGAACATCGTTGTGGAAGGTGTCGTGGGAAAGGACACAATGCTCGCAGTTGTAGGGCCCCAAATTAGTGACGATTGTGCATTATTATATATTTTGTTGAGTTGATAGATATATTTGTTTTTGTGGATATTTTTGGAATTACACTTTTTGTAGACGGATCAAAATTAACATGTCATTATTACATTTCGATAATTAATTTTGGTTTGCGAGTATTTTTATGGATCCTGATGATGAAGATGATCGATCAACCCAATTAACAAGAAAGAAAAGAAAGACTACACTTTTAGGTACAAAGGACCCAAAGAATTCCTTAAGTAAAGAAATTTGTGTTTGAAGGGTATTTTGGTAAATAGGGCTTGTCGATTTGAGTGCATAATTACTTTATAAAGTGTATTTTTTTAAACATTGGGGTAGTTTGGTAAATTTGGAACTTCCAAGGGCATTCTGGTAAATAGACAAACTTCCAGGGGTATCTTGGTACTTTTCCCTAGTTTAGATTAGCCATAACGTGCATTGTGTAATACTCTCTTACTTTCCCTCTCTCTTTTTTCATAAATAACAACTTGTCGTAATGGTTCAAATGTTGAATATATGTTATGGAATTTATCATGCATTTAGAAGTAGAAGAAAATTCAAGTTGTTGACTAGTTTGTTGTCAACATATTGTTCGACAACTAATGGTTTGTTGGAAATTCAAGAGATATTATCTTCTACTTTGCACTAGACGAAACTCAAGAAATATTGACAAGCTAGGTGCATCGATTAAGGCAATAAATTGATGATATTGTTTCTCCCTCCCTCTCCCTCTCCTTTCATAAAAGTAATGTATGCATTGAGGCCACATTTCATTGCAAACCAGATTATTTGGGAAGAATGAAACGAAGAGTAGAGAATACATGGTCAGAAAGAGAAGACCTTCCCTAGCAAAACACAACTTAAGGTGGAGGTTGGTTTATCCATGCGTCTCAAAGACAATTCTTTGTATATCTATCTCTTTATTTGTTTAGATCCAAGTGTTTTTCTGTGTGGGCATATGTATGCATAAACCACATACATAGATGTATTATTATTAATATACATTAACTAATTACGAGTGACAATAAAACAAACATAGCTTGAAATCTATATTAGTTTCTTTCCAATATTTATGCCATTGGTAAACAACTTTATTATTATTGTTGTATTTTTTAGCACCTAGAACAATAATAAAAATGTTTATGTTATGCTCCAGAATATACGTAGGATTAACTCATCCTATACATATATGCATATTGACAATATCCAATCCACATGCTTGTCCTCGATACCTCATTTGTGATACCTCACCATAATGCATTTCATCTTCACACAAAGTATTGGATTATGTGCTAACAAATTGACATTCATGCTATCACAATGCAACGTAGGAATGACACATGTTATGCCAAACTCTTCCACTAGATGATCGCGGCATATAATTTTTTTCTATTTGATGCAACAATGTACCCAACATTGAATGAGTAGAAAAAATGTGCATTTATGCATGTCATCCAAATCGTTGCACCTTTTGTCAATGTGAAAATGTAGCATGGAGTTTATCTTTATCTTCCAAATTTATCACCAAATTAGTTGATTCAAGTATTGGCTATTGGGGTGAACATGATATTGTTCACAAATCTTGAGATTGTTAATGAGTCGTTGACTATGTGGTCTCCTCCAATGTTTGATGTGCTCCCAATGAGTTACTAACATATATTCTTAATCTAGTCAAATATGTAGTGATTGACGTTGTATCCACGCATTTAATTGAGCAGTTAATTAATATAAACATTGGCAAGAATACAATAGCTAGAGCCTACAACAATACAACTCTAGAAGGTATCTCTTGTGATTGTTATTTCAATCATACAAAAGGTGAGGTACAAGGGGTGGAGGCTACATTGAATGCAACATTAAAATTTAATTCCATGCTCCCCTTATCGTATACATATTTAGTTATCACAAATTAGTGCGCCAATACAGGTACAAAATTAGAACATATTACGAAAGCACTACTGCCTAACTAACCCTATGACTATGTTCCTCAAAGATTCTAGTCAAAAGCAGTCTAGGATTAGATTCCCATCAATCTAACTACTGTTCTATTTTATTACAGTATTATATCTCTTAGCACATGGATACCATTTATACCCATGGAAGTCTCACAAAATGTACACAAGTAATTCTACAATGCATTTGAGGTGGCTTCATCTATCAAACTTATTAGGTATACACTATCCACTAGGTGCATGTGGGTGACAGAAGTAGGAAGTCATCAAGCACTTTACATTCTTCATCCAACATATTTGATTTTGTATATTTGATAGTAGTAAGAGTTCAACGCTATTGGATAAACATAACTTATTTGGCACCTCCACATGATGAAGTGAGCATCCTCAAAATTACGTGGGTGGAATTCTTCATCCACAATGCATGCTGTGATGAACACATAAGAGATCCAAACAAACAAGTGCATAAATGAGAAATGCAAGCTCAAGGGCAACCAACATACACGCACTACATGGCCCCAAAAATGCCCCCATTGGTTCAATAATCACTTAGCACAATGCAAATGGCCTTGGAACCCAACAAATAGCCCAAACATTTTGCATATAATTTGAAAGCTCGATTCATGACAAACACAAAAGTTATATACAATAACACTCATGACAAAATGGGTTATGGGAGCTTAAGAGAATCCAATATGCATGCACTACAAGGGGTGTAAAAATGTCAACTAACCAACAATGGCAAAAAGCACAGACCACATGCATCCATATCCTAAAATATTACGAGAAGAGACTTTGTGTGATTTTATGTTTTTGCAGAAAACATTTGCTAAAATAATATAAAAGAAAATCACCTTGCCATAGAAGTAATTGTATAACTCTTCTCTCTTCTTTAGCCACGCAATGTGAGAAGGGACTTTGTATGACTTCCAATTTTATAAAAAATGATTGCCATAATAATATTGAGGGAATTCACCTTGCAATGGAAACAATTTTATATCTCATCTCTCTCTTTTTATCCGAATGGCTCTTGATATCTACTCTCTTAAATGGGCTTATTACAACTCTAATCGTAGGACTCCATTCTCTCCAGGTGGAAACACGTATTGTGGGTCTATAATATTTGGTCGATGCTCTTTGATATGTACGAGTTGCCCAAATCTATGCAAGGGGTATGGTTTCTCTTCAAGCAGCCAATCAATCTCTAGCCGAGTAATTTCAAGTGGTCTCTTTTTGTGTGACTACTCCACATCCAAGATTTTTGGTCAAAGCTTTATTGGATAACAATTTTACAACATAATGGGCAATTCATGTAAGCCTCGATCAAAAGCATCAGTTTGTATCGCATGGTAGACCCTACAATTTTCTCCCCTTATTTTGTAGCACACATTCAAGTGCACATCGTGGTTGTGAGAGAAATTCGTGCAAGGATTGGGCTCGATCAAAGAGATGTGGAAAGCATGGTCGAATATGATCAAAGGTAGAGCATTGTATCAAAGTGTGATACTCAGACTCTCGAACTTGTTTAGGGAAAAGTATGCATAGTCGGCCATTCTCATCACAAAGAGAGAGAGAGAGAGATGGTGTCTCGAGTAATTCTTAATGCGGGAATAACATAAGATATTTCCTTCATGAGATCTGTTCGTCAAGGGTGCCCACTTAGCCTATTGTTGTTTGTTATTGTTACTCATCTCTTGTTAGTGATGTTATCAAGGCTTGCAACAAATAATGACATTGTAGCTCTACACCTTTCTTCTAGAGGGCAAATGGTAGCGTAAGCTTTGGCAGATGATTCTTTTATAGAAGGGGATGCTTGTATGGAACCAATTTGCATTGGCTTCTGGAAAACATATTAATTCGAGGAAGTCTAATATCATAGCATGTACTGAAAGGGATTTGAAATGTTTAGGATGGGAAGGATTCGTGGTTAGGAAAGGCTCTATTTTTCGACACTTGGGGTATCCATTGGGAATGAACGTTACAAATGGTCAATTGATTGAATAAATGTTAAGTTAGGGAATAAGCTCATGTATTGGAAATCAAAATCTTGGCCATTTCATGTATTCGAAATCACAAACTTGGCCATTTCATGTATTCAAAATCACAATGTAATATGGAACCCATGATATTATATTGCTTGTCATTGATGTTGTGGACAAAGAAGGCTTTGCATTTTGTTTTGCAACCTCTTCAATATTTGTTGTGGAGGAATAGGGATAAGATGGGAATCACATGGGTTGCATGAAATCATCTAGCAACCCCTAAGCGCTTGGGGGGAGCTCGAATATTGGACTTATCTATACATATGATGGCTTGTAGATTTTCATTATTATAAGACATGTATGTGTTCAGACTCACAACCATGGATATATATTGTTCAATATTTGATTGAGAACAAGGGTTTAACACATGGGAGGACAACTGTAATTAATGCTTCATAGTGGCAATTCTTGAACGGGTGTATTTCAGTTAATATTCCCGAATCTTCATGTGTTCAAAAAATTGGTTATATCATGGCAAGAAGTACTCTCATTATGTATATTGTTCGATATGGCAAGAAACACTCTCATTATGTATATTGTTCGATATGGCAAGAAGCGCTCTCATTGGTTATCTTATGATGGCTTGTATATATTCATTATTGTAAGACATGTGTTCAGACTCACAACCATGGATATATATTGTTCAATATTTCATTGAGAACAAGGGTTTAACACATGGGAGGAAAACTATAATTAACGCTTCATAGTGGCAATTCCTGGACGGGTGTATTTCAGTTAATATTCCTGACTCTTCATGTGTTCAAAAAATTGTTTATCTCATGGCAAGAAGCGCTCTCATTATGTGTATGGTGTTGAGAAATCGTTGCGGAATTAATCACAATAACCAAACGAAGCTGAAATACGAATCACAGAAATGCCAGAAAAACAAGTTATTTTTTCAAAATGAAGCTACTTTCCCATTCGTTAGGAATGAAGACAAACTATTTAAAGATGGTCAAGGATGTGATTTCTTTGTGTATCATTCACCTTTTAGTGAGAACTTGGATCACAATCAAGTTACATAGCCCATGATGTCATACGTTTACATTCTCAACTCGAACTCGATCTTCAATTAATTTTGACTCACATAGTCACATCTTCATTTCCCAAAGTCACCCAATATGTGAATATCATGAGAGGGAAATATTTTACCATCTAAAAACTTAAAACAACATAGAAAGTTTTATCATTGTTTTTGTCTAGGATAGTGTTTTATCTAAATGAAACAACATATCTTTCTTTATTTGACTCATATGTTCACAAATCTTGAGAGAATAATCAGAAATCCGTTATACACTTAAAGTCACACTAAAGAAAACCAATGCTTTATTCTCCTCTTTCTTAGTAACCATGGTGACATATTGAGATTTCATCATGCATTGACATCACGCATGACGTTTTATACCATGTACTTATTGATCAAAGACTCGTTCTATTTCATTTAACATGAAGTTCTTCCAAATTCCTTGCACATGGGGCTCATTCTTAAAATGGAATACCTTTTTTGGGGAAGAATATTGTTATCTAGACAACTAGATCTTCATTGTGTTAGTTAGTTACATCTTCTGAAGCAGATAGTCTACTACTTCGTTTGAAACTTCGACGAAAAAAATGTGCATGTATTGATCCGTTCAATGTTCCACTTAATAAATATTAATTGATTAGCCCACTAAACCAACTAGTTCTATACTCTTTCCATCATTTTATACTCCTAGATAGCTCGTTTGCATTCAATACAAACCATTACACTCCCAAGCTATAGATACAAATTTGCTTTAAAAAAACACATGATGTATCCTCTACACTGGACCTCACTGGGCGGTCTAGTGATTTGAATGCATTCTACCCCTCCAATGGTTCTCTGGCATTGCCAACACAAACCCTCCCATTGTAGCTTTCATTAGGACAATATGTAGACAATGTTGGCCTCAATGGGTATTGCATAGGGTGGTGCATACATGTGCTCTTGATGGATATTTCAAACCCACCTAATGTGTTTTTGGGTTTTAGAATTATCACCTCGTTCACGACACAACCAATGTCGGAAAGAGAGGACAATAAGTTAACAAACTAGATTGATAAATTGGTATAAATTAAGTCTTGAAACGAATAGGCTACTTACCAACTAAAAAAATAATTTATACAAATAATGACACATCACATGATTGATTATAAGAGAAAACAAAGTTTGGAACATTACCTTAAGTGATGCATTCTTAATCAGGCTACCATTGGAGGCATTCTCAAATGTGAGCAAATAGTATCCACACTTCTCACAAAACCATGAGAACTCATAAAAGGTAGTTATATTACAATGGATCGGGAAGAAGTCTCGAAGGTTTCTAGGTTAACACATGATCACATAAAAAGTAATGGCCATACTTTAGACCATCTCAGTTGAATGCAATGCACTATATATTGTTGTATGAGGCAACCCAAACAAAAAATCATGTAAGTGTATCCTCTATGTTATGTTTTTAACTCCTACTGTCAAGCTTTGCATACAGTTTGCCGGAGTAGCTAGCTTGAGACATGTTTTGGACATGGACACCTAAAAAACAAACTACATAAGATCTCATTGGGCAAGTGCTCGATCAATGCGATCGTCATTTTCTCGAACACATTGCAATTGATCACAGAGGTATGCCATGATAAGCGAAGTCACGACCAGGATATGCGTGCAATGACCTAATTACGGTCTTCATAAAACCGCGTAACTATTCGTGGATATAGTAGTAGTGATTTGGAGGGGTAGTATACGTAGTAGCTGTCCATCTTACGGGGATCCGAAGGATCAATACATGTGCACATAAGTTTTGTGTCTTTACATTGATGCCCCTGGGTGTTGGACAAAGGACTCTGGAGTAGCCAAAATACTCCAAAGAGAGAGAGAGAGAGAGAGAGAGAGAGAGAGGTCTCCTTCTTCATCCCCTGCCCCACCCCTTAATTCTCCCCTGTTTCTGTCTCCCATTCCTGTCTCAGATCAGATGATGAAGAGAGAGAGAGAGAGAGACAGAGAGTAGCAGGCTATGGCCCCACCCCTACTCCCCTCACCCTCACCACACCACACCTTAAAAACAGGGTCTCCTTCCCCCTCCTTTTCCCCTTTTCTTTATCTCCCTATCTCAGATCGTGCGTGCAGAAGCACAGACGCAGACACAGAGAGGGAGAAAGCACAGTGAACGACCCAGAGATTTGTGCAGCCATGTGTGTGACTGCCCAGATCGCTTCTGCCCTCTTCCGCCCCTCTCTCATCCTCCTCTCCCTCTTGTTGATCTCTTCTCTCCTCCGTGTCTGGCTCTCCAATCCTTACGAACACAACTTCATCAACACTATTGTGGGCTCCTTCGGGTCTTCGAAATACATCTGCACATCCGCAGTCTCGGCTCTTTGCGCCACTTCATCATATTCTTCTTCCTCTGTCTATGGGCCTTTAAAGGCATGGAACGAATTCTATCCATGTTCAAAACGGAACGAGCTCTTGGATGTAATTGTCGGAGATCAGAGAAGAATAACAACAGATCTGTTATATTGGCCGAGATGCCGACGACCTGAGACCCCAATCCTAACCCTTGCCAGAGACAGGATATTATGCAATGCAATAATCGATGAACCATGCCATCAGAGTATTAGTAATAGCAAAGATCGTAACAATGGTGATTTGCAGAGTTGGATTGGCTCTTCTACATCTTCGCCCTCTTTGGCAATGGCTAGAGGCAAATCTGGCAATATTGTGGCGACTTTACTTAGATCGTTTGTAGCTGATCTACGATACATCTCTTCTAAGTCCATGCTACCTACTTTTGAAGTCGGGGATCGAATTATTGCCGAAAAGGTATTGTTTTTCTTGAATATGCATGTGTTTTAGTTGAAAATTATGCTCTTACTTGCGAATGATCATTTTGTGTGCTTCTAATTCCTGTGAATATATGCATTTTCTTGCATATGATTGTGTTTTGTATGGTCAATTCCTGTAATTGTATACTTCACTCAAGTGTCTCGGATGCGTAAATGTTGTAAATCATGTTTCTACTTGCATATGCACACTGTTTTGGAATCTTCATAATCTCCTTGTTTTATTTGCATATGCTTATATATGTCTGTGTTGGATGCTCGAATTTGTTCTATGCCTTTGTATGTTGGGAGTTCTTATTCCAATAATTAATTGAATGACATATGGATTTTGTGTGTGTGTGTTGCTCGCAACAGCTCTCCTATTATTTCAGGAAGCCAGAAATCAATGATATTGTGCTCTTTAAAGCGCCTCCAACACTGCAGGTAAATGATTTTTGGAATCTCACATATCAGAAGCGTTTTATAGATTCACCTAAGAAAAAATAACCCTAAATACATGACTTGCATGACTTACAGGATGGAGCAGGGTCAGTTATAGTCAAAAGAGTAGTAGCTCTCTCTGGTGATGTAGTGGAGGTATATGTTTTTTTTATTACTATTATTATCAAACTCTCTGCTAGTTGAAAGTCATTGAAAATCTATAGTATTTCTCTTCAAATATACTTGTTTTGACCAAATTATCTTCCACTTGATTTGTTAGAATATTGCTGGAATTGTAAATTAATTTTGTTGTTTATACCATTTCAGACTAAGATTAAGATTTACTGCCCCAATATTAAAACAATGTTTCTGAATATGCATAAGCAACTAAATTTTTAATTAAGCTGGGTTGTACGAAACTTATTCTCATGGTAATCTTTGATTTTCTTTTTGTTCCCAGGTTAGAGGTGGTAAACTCTTTATGAATGGAATTGCTCAAGCTGAAGATTTTATTGCGGGGCCTATGGCATATGAAATGAGCGCTACGGTTAGTTAAAAGATCAAAATTTATCTGTTGTCCATGTGAAGATGGATTTGCCATTAGATTAAATTTTATTCATTATACCGATGACAGAAAGTTCCAAAAGGCTGTGTATTTGTGCTGGGGGATAACCGCAATCACAGCAATGATTCTCATCACTGGTAAGCAAGTAGGCTAATAGGTGTTTTGAAAAAACTCGTAGCACAGAAATCTTGTTTCTCACAATATATTGTGTGGTTTCTTAGGGGACCGTTACCGGTGAAGAACATCATAGCAAGGTCGGTATATAGGTATTGGCCTCCTGAGCGTGCAGGTAGCACAGTATGGTCGCCACCCACAATTGCCTCTCCATTGCACTTGCTAAGTTGATCATAGTGAATCAGGCCCACACATATTTATGAAATAAATATAAGATTGTTCGATGAAATAGTTGGTCTCACGATTCTTTGGTAAAATGGCGGCACTTTCAACGAAAAGTTCTATTTGGCAATCAAATAGAAAAAAGCAGCTCTAAAGCTTTTGTAAAGAGAGAAGATACATACAAAATAGGTCACCATCGGGGTTCATGTGCTCTCTTGCATTGGGAAGATGGATCAAAACATCCTCAATGGATAGGAATGCTAATGCACCTTTCAGACAATCAATATGAAGAGCATTGGGAAATGACGATCTGCACTATCTGGCTCCATGTTATATGATCTTATGTACCATGAGATTGCTGGCTTCCTTTAAATGTAATAAATCAATTGATCGCATAATGAACTGTGGGGAAAATCATAACCAAGAGATCATTTTGTGTAAAATCTAAAACTTTAAAAAAGTTTCAGATATACTGTTGCTTTTATTAGCCAATTTCCTAGTGTTGAACTGCTTATATGCTTATTGGAAAATCTTTTTCTGCTAGAGCAAGGCAATTGTTTTGCGATGCACTGCATCAGTTTTTGTTTGTGATATGACCGGATCATTTTGTGTACAATGTAAAACTTCAAATAAGTTTCAGATATCCTTTTGATTTTATTAGCGAATCTTCTACTGTTGAACTGCTTATATGCTGTTACCAGGGCAGGTTGACCCTAGGATGAAAGTCTGAAATAGTAGTCCTAAGTATAGTTGAACGAGCTAGGGGTTGATTGAACTCGAAGTCAAAAATATAATAGTCGTAAAATGCCAAGTAAAAAATTAAGTCGTCGTAACTGTTTTATGATTCTTGTTGAAAGGCAGTTTTGTAGCTTCTTGGAGAGAACTTCGTGTACCACCTATAAAAAGGGGTACAAGGCATTGTAAAAGGGATGGCTTTGTAAGCGTATCAATTTAATATAATTTTTGTTTAGAGTACTTTGTGCTTCATTGTTATTATGTTGTTTTGAGAGTCAATCAATTGAGTCGTATGACCAGGGAGAGGGAGTGTCTCTATAATACAATCGATCATAGGGTTGAGAGGGATTTAGTACTGCAGTTACATCTGCGTGTGTGATTAAGGTAAGTGAGTGATCTTGAAGTGAGAAGTATAAGAGAGTGAGAATTAATCGGGAGTGAGTATAAGTAAGTAAGCAATGGAAGTTGATCAAATCCATATCTCCAACCACAATTCCCTTGGTAGGACGACTTAGGGAGTAAGTCGCCCGACCCTTTTTGTCTGTTGAGCAAAAAGGTGACAACATATGCTCATTGGAAAATGTCTTTCTGCTAGAGCAAGGCAAGTGTTACCATGCTTGGTTGTTCTCAATGTTAAGATGCGTATTATATATCAATAGCATGCTAGGTTGTTCTCAATGTTAAGGTGCATATTATATCTCAATACCAGACTAGGCTATTCTTGATGTTAAAGATGCGTATTACATTAGAGCTTTTTCTTGAAATCTTAATGCATTACTACTAAACCCACATCTCTCTTTGGCATTTCTTGAAAAAATTCTTAAAAGCTACCAACATTGGAGCTTTCGTATGCCTAAGAAGATTTTGGGCCTGATTGCAGAATAAGAGTACCAAGGAACTTATGCACCTTGATTAAAGGACTAGGATGTTGGACAACATTCATTTGTTTGGTAGATTTAGTTTAGAATGGCGCTTAAATTTTATTTATTTCCTCTTTTGGATGCCCTCCGATGAAGATGAGAAATTGGCGGGAAAAAAGCGCAGGATTTTTTTTTTCTGGCGGGAAACCGAGTGCGAGGGTTTTTTTTTTGGCGGGAAGCAGCCCCATTCGGATCAAACAGACAGAGAGACATTCTCACCCAGAGAGAGAGAGAGAGAGAGAGAGAGAGAGAGGCTCCTGCAGAGACATGGTTGGCCATGCTTACGACTGTTTCTCCAACCCCTTGGGAGCAATCCGTTTTCTGTTCGAGAAAGCAAAAGACCCCTCGTCGCCTTCTTCTCCTCCCGCCGCTGGTGACTGGGGTGTCCGGGACCTCTTCACCCAAGCTCTGCTCCAACACCATGGATCCCTCACCAAGGTCAGTCAGCTAAGCTATCCTCTCTGTTTTATACGACCTTCTTCACATTCTGGATCGATGTCATGACTCCTCTCGTTCATTGTCAGGTCCCTGAGATCAATTCTGTGCCTTTGGATGCGATCCCACCTAATTCACTTGTCCGATTTCGCGGAATGGTAATGTTGATCCATCCTTATTCTCTCTTTGGTGTGTAGTATGATGGCATATTACAATCACTCTATTGCTGAATTTTTGTTTTGATTGCAATTCTTGCTGAATCAGAAAACAGTTAAAAAATTAGACATACACATACTCGACCATATGTAAATCCATTTTTTCCTTACATGACTTATTCTTGTAACGAGCCTCATAGTGGACGTGTCTAGATCACATTGTGCTCGCTTGGTTTGTGAATGTAATTTGTAAACCTATTTCTGGCTTCGCTAAATGTCTCAAAAGACTGGAAATTGAAGCTTGTAGGGTAATCTGCTGCGTAGGTTGTGAAAGCTCAATATTTTATGGACAGCTGTAGATAGATTGATTTACTATCAAGGTTTGATTTAGTGTTTTTGTGTGAATGGTAGGTTCAAGACATGTTCAATGTTGAATACTATGTTGGAGCTTACAAGGTGGGTCCAATTATCCTCTTTTGTTGTTACTATGAGATCTCTTTGTGGAATGTTTAGTATAACTTAAACCTTCCTGATGCTTCAGGATGGTGATACTTGGAGAACCAACAAATATATAGATGCTGCTACTATGCCTCCTTGTGAAGAATCAAACATTCAGATTTGGGACAGGAGACCATTGTATTGCATCCCAGTAAGTGCTCCAGTTCTTTGATATATACCGATTCTGTATTGAGACTCTGTGTTTCTTTATAATGAGTGTTGCATCTCACATTGAATAATATGTTAGGTGCCTGGAGAGAACTCTTGGGTAAAAGATTTGTTCTCTACTCCCGATGTATATTTTAAAGATCAACCTATTGGGGATGTTCGAACAAGTCAGAAAAGAGGCCGTGATGATCCTTCCACAGATCCAGAAGTAAGTTTACACTACATTAACATCACCTCTAAATATTTAATCCTTGTGTATGTGGTCCATATCTATATTTGTTCTCTATTGTTTTGATACTTCTTTTTCAAAGTAGCTCTTTCTTTGCAATACAGGGAATGGAGATGGATGACAGTGGCATGAATCTTGTTGAAGACAAGCGAGCGGTAGCCGTCTAATCATTTCTCAAAGGGGCTCTTAGTTTATTGGCTTTCCACTTATAATGTTAAGGATACTATTTTCAGAGTTAATCAATCCATTTATGTCCATACAGTGTCAAGCTACAATAAATGACAAAGAGGGAAGAACACATCAGGCTCAAGCTTCGCTTGATCTCAACATGCCTTTAGGGGAGAAAACTCTTAGTCCATGTCTTGTTAAGGTAGGGCGTCAAATACCATGGCTTCCTGCTTCAACTGTAAAAAAGTTGATGATGCATGATGAATCTGCCTGGATAAATGTAGGTTTATGATGGTATAGATGGGGATTTGAAACTGAATGACATAGCAGAGTTCATTGGTGTGATGACATATGATCCCGACCTTTCAATTCACCAAGGAAATGTAGGGGAGTGCTCTGATTTGCAATCAGCATTTTCGGATGAGGACATATCTATACATCTTCCCGCTAGCAAGGTAAACTCTTTAAACTTCTTGTATTCTTGAACTCTTAAGTTTGTGCGTGCTAATTGTTTTCTGGGTATGTCTAGGTTCCTCGTCTACATTGCATTTTATATCGGAAGCTATCTGGGGGAATGCTATTTAGGGCAATTCCTGAAGTCCTACCACAGGCTCATACTCCTAATTCGTCTGTTGTAGATCTAAGAAAATCCCTTGTCAGCACATTTACAGAAGTTCTTGGAGGCGATGTTCTTGCTGCTGAATACACTCTGCTACACCTTCTATCCCATGTAATTGTTCATATTGGTTATTCCTTGCTCAACAATTGCAAATCATTTTTTTAAATAAATGCATAACCTATTTCATTCCTATCTGGATGATGATAGGTACATGCACGGGTAGAGCCAATGGCAGTAGGTAAACTTTCCCTAAACTTGATGGATTCTATGAGCACGTCTGATGAGATTTCTTCGTCGCTAGCAAAGAGGATTTCTCAAACAATTGCTGCACTTCTTCCTCGCTCGCATTTGATGTCATTGTCCTTGAATTACCTAAATAAAAAACGATTAGCTCCCCATAAAGACTACAACAGTAACCGGTATGTGTAGTATCAATATTTTCATTTGTTTGGGTCTATAGTTGTGTTTAGATTTAAATTTTAGTGTTTATGTTTATGGGTATGGTTACAGTTAGGGTATAAGGTTTAAATTTCCTTGGTATATATATTGCAGCCTTATGACAGGGGACATACAGCTAGCAGATGGCACACATCTAATGATTAATGAAGTTGATATGAAAGCTGGTCAATTGGCTGAGATAGGACTACAAAATGTGCATTCCATAAAGAATTTGATGGAATGGCAGAAGGTATACAATGGTTATCTTTGACATGTTGAGAATGCTATTTGTGGATCTAAGCTATCTTTGACATCTAATCTGTCTTTGACATGTTGAGAATGCTATTTCTGGATCTAAGCTATGTTTGCTAAAAACAAATTCTCGTAGGTGGAGTATGATTTTGAGTTCTATAAGATGGAAATGCTGGCCGATGTACCAATTCTGGTTTTTTCAATGGCCAAGTCACGATTGTTTCCTGCTGATGTGGTGGTGCCATTAAGGTCAACACGGGAATCATCACCAGTCCTCCCAGATGAGCAACAATTATTAAGATGGAGGATGTATTTAGGCCAAGCTAGGCTTGCCAATCATATGATTGATCCATCAATGCAGAAGGTAGGAAGGAGTCTTATGAACACCAGAATTAAATTATGTGAGGAAACTTCTTTTACATGAAGTCTTTATGCAATGCTTGACCTGCAGATGCTGGAAGATGATCTTGTTGCTGTAAGGCAAGAGGACAGAACACTTGACACAGATGTATTCCACAGGTTAAGATCCAATCTTCTCTTCATATCCAAGCACACATTTGTCAATATATAATCAATCTCACAATTTGCGATAGAACTGTTATGATCAATGAATGGGCTTGTTTTGTAGGTGGCTTACACTAGCCAGACTATTATCTATTAGCTATGGTGAATCCACATTGACATGGGAGAGATGGCAGGCAGTGAAAGATCTAGACAGAAGGCTATCTGAGAGGCTTCGTCATACTGACTAAATATAACTGATTATGCCTGCCCGTTTTTGAATATAGCTATAGCTAGTAGTTATATATGTTGTGTATATATCATAGAATGACTGACTAATAATGTCAGCATTCATTGGCGTGATATGCTTGTGATGGTGTGAGAATATTGGGGATGAATATTATGTATGATGTTACCGCTTTACACATTTAGTGGTAGCTAAATTTATCTTCATTATCAGTTAACATCTAAGCTACATGATAGATTTAACCCCACAAAGTCGACAACCCATGCACTTGTCTCGGGCTTGATTATCTTCTCAACAGTTTCTCCATGACATTGATGTACCCATCTAAGATTCAGACTACTAGGGTTCCATCCTACTTGGTGTATGTATTCAGAGAGGTTGTGCAAACATTGCCCACCCCCTCGCTTTTGTTGCGGCAGCCAATGAATTTGTTCAACCAACATGAATCTATCTGTCATTCAGAAACTAATGACGCGATCCTTATCATAGAATCTCAAGCATGGTGATTTCAACAATCACTTAATTTCTGAATCACATTTCAAATAATCTCATGAAAATAATTGCCTAACTTAACTTTTGATGAACTTGAAAATGAGTTATTGATTTTCACTTCCAAAGAATGTGGGGAATTTATTTGATGACTTAGTTGGGTTTTGCAAGCTGTGGAAGGGTACCAGAAATCAATTAACTGATTTGGAACCACAATGGAATCTTGTCTTTTGATTATGTTGAACTTGAAAACTATTGACTTTTTGTAGTAAGGTAGTGAAATTTAGCTCAAATGTACAGTGTAGATGCTTGTGATGAGCACAAAAAATAGTAGGGTTATTGCATGTCAAGAGCCATTGATATAATTCAATCACATTCCTTTATATCATTATTTTTTTGTGTTACTACAGATATGATTATGTAGGTGGATTCAATCGCCTCAATTAAACAAGCACCAATTGTATAGATTGTTTAGAATGAGCAAGAGTCAAGAAATTAATGGCAACAAGAATCCCCATGAAATTTACCAACCCCTCCATTAACCACTTTTAAGAGGATGGTTAGAACTCATTTACACAACCAAAAATAACCTTGCATGTTGTTCCCTAAATCACTTTTCTGATGGGGCAAAGAATCTATGTGTTATGCTACATGAGTTCTAGAGTAGGAACACATAACTTAGGCCACAAATGGGAATGTATGCATACATTGCCTCAAAAGCATGAGGACTTCAAGAGCAACACATGATTCAAGGTTGTATTAGACGAAGATGAGCTCATCAAAATGAAGTGGGTCTAGAAGACTTGATTGGTTTTCTATTAGACCGAATATGCCACTTAGTTTCTTGAAGTGTCTGGGATAACGGATTATAAATAGTTTTGTTATTCCGACAAAGTTAGCCTTCAATTGATGAAGATTAGAAAGAAGAAGTGGATGGTTGGGGAGAGAAAATATACATATTATCAGACTTTATGTAGTACAAAGTGTGGAGATGTATTGGCCCTGCCCTGAAGCTGTCACTTCGTTCTTTTTGTTCTTAGAGACCCCTTTCTTCTATCCTTCTGAAGAAGAAGAAGAAGAAGAAAAGGGAGCGGCATTTTGGAGGCGATGGGGTTCTCTGCGTCTGTGAGGAGGTTTGTCGTTCAGGATCCCGTCATCGCTGCATCCTGCATGTTCGCCGGAATAGGTAGGCAGCCATCGCACTTGCTTCTTCTTCTTCTTCTTCTTCTTCTGCCTTTTTGTGTGTGATCCGCTTCTGTTGAATTGTTTTTGAATATCTTGATTACGGAGGAGAAGTGAGCGATGTACAGCACAGATCCTACCCTACCCAACCAAATCAATAGCATGGACGTCGCCGTCCACCAGTTCTCTCGACCTTCATGGTCTAGACCCTTTAATGTTTTTAACCTTTCCCTTGTGATACACCCACACAGTGCTCAAGCACCATACATCTCCTAAGGCATCATGGCATAAATTATATTTATGCCTCATGAAAATCAATCCTTTAAAATGTCTGAGCTTCACCATGGTTGTTCAAGAATTTTTTGAATAAAGGTGATCTTTGTAAGCTCACCAATATCAACTAACAAGAAGAGAGCCATGACAAAAAAAAACTGTGCTCCAACTGGTGATTTTTAAAGATGGGTGGAACCTCAATATACGTGCAAAGTTCTGCAAATTCACAACTTATTAAATAGGCGTGTGGATGTCTTCTTGGTGTGTGATTGCAGAATCATTGGGTCCATTTGCATTGTTGGTCTTGTGATTCCATTTGTCTTTTGTTGCCTCACTGATTGAGATTTCAAAGATTGACTTTACTTAGTTCGCAATCTGCAGGAAGCCTGTTGCCCCTGCCTAAAATGGTTTCGATTTTTCTCGTGTTGCTTGATCCTTCAATGTTTTTAACCCATACCAAATTGGATTATTGAATTCTCTATAGCATCAAAGGCAACCATTGACACTCTGAAGGTTACCTCTAGAAGTTAAGTATCATGGATTATGTTGCTGACAACCTGGTTATTTATGACGTCAATTTTTAGACCTGGTTTCTTAATTACTTTTATGACACACTACAATCTGGACTCTGGCCACTTAGCTATGGTTGCCACCCATTTCTCAAATGGCAGTTTTCAAAATAGATTTCCACATTTTCAACTTACTAAGAAATGAAGTGTTAGAAAATTTTAAAGATTAAGGATGAAGGTTTGCAAAGAAGCTGTGTTGGCAGATTTTATTAAAGTTGTCCATGATTATGAGCCCATTTGGCATTTTCAACAAAAGAAACAGTTTTAAACTATAAAGATAAAAACTCAAATTAGAATGTTCAGTGTAAAAAATGTCCCTGAAATGAAGTGGGTTATGAAACATTTTACCGAAACAGCATTTGCATTTCTGGAACGAGAAATGGCATATGTATGGCCTCTACTAACACATCACTCCTCTCCATCCGAATTTGAACTCCTGCTTGGGTAATTTTGAGCAATGTTACTGGGCTTATCACAGTACAGCCAACTTGATAATACATTGATATTCCTATTCTTGAAGTGAGGATAGGATTGAGCACATCTAAAGTCTATATGTGCAAATCTTTGATTTGCCCATTGATTGTTTGAGACTCATAATTGGAGTTTGGTATTTGTGATGTTAGGTCTGGGGAGTTCTATGAGTAGTTTACTACCTGATAATACTATGCCCACAATCCTGCTTAAGAAAAGCCTTTAGAATATGGAGAGGATCAACCAACATCTATATTCTATATGTGCAAATCTTCAATATGCACATTGATTGTTTGAGACTCATAATTGGAGTCTGATATTTGTGATGTTTGGTCTGCAGAGTGCTACGAGTAGTTTCTCTTGTTCTCTCTTAAATAATGTATTTTACTACCGATAATACTGTGCCCGCAATCTTGGCTTAAGAAGAGCCTTTCGAATATGGATATGGTTACCTTATATGCATAAGAGGCCCACGGTATTGATTTTATGAAGTCTAATCTAGATTTACAATGGGGATTCTTGCGAGATTTTTTTAATAACAGAAGTATTTGAAGAACACAAATAACTCTCCAACATCCTGAATACATATATTACGTCATTCGAATATGGATGTTGTCCCCTTTAGATGCAATACCTGATTATTAGAATCTAAAACTTGCTTGTACTTCCATTGAGCTTCTTTGGTATGCTTATCTTTAGTTCTCCTGTTAAAAAGGTCTAGAAAATGTTGATACTTTAGATGATCTCCTTTATTAACTCTTTAGCAATGTTTAGAACATAAAATAGTGTACGTTCTGATGAAGAGTATTATCTATGTAGTTAAATCACACCAGGGCTACTTTTGTAGTTGCCTATAATATGATGAGGTTTATTTCGAAAATTGAACTGTTATAGGTTTATGGGCAGTTGACATCATTCTTGCCGTTTGTTTTTTCCAATCTCTGCAATTGTAGGCTTACAAAAAGTAGAGTTCAATGGGATTATGCATTGGCTGATTTGATATGTAGTATTATCTATGTAGTTAAATTACACCTGGGCTACTTTTGTAGTTGCCTATAATATGATGAGGTTTATTTCGAAAATTTAACTGTTATAGGTTTATGGGCAGTTGACACCATTCTTGTCGTTTGGTTTTTCCAATCTCTGCGTTTGTAAGCTTACAAAAAATAGAGTTCAATGGGATTATGCATTGGCTGATTTTATATTTTCAATGAGTTTGGCTGATGATGAATGTTGGTTATTCTTCCTCCAAACTTGACGTTGCCTAGCATCTATATATGAGATCTAGGTGGCTTCTCTTGACACAAACCATTCCATTTTGATAAAATAAATTATGCACAGGACTTCTGCTCCCTATCGTGGTTCCACCGATAAGAAATGCAATATATAGTTCAGAACCAGTTGAGCAGCCAAAGATTAAAGATGTAAGTTTGATGTCTTTTTACGTGTGCTTATTGTTTGGGTTGCAGATATAAAACTTTTCCTTATGTTTTCAATCCTGCGTTTTAGGTTGTATCAGGGATGACTGGGAAATCCTCATGAAGATTTACAAAGTGAGAATGGTATCCTACAGATAGGATAGATTTCTCCAACACAAATCAACTTCAGATGTAACAATTTAGTCATTGACTGCGTCATATTAATTCATGTTGTTTTGTTCATGAACAGATAAATGCTCTCTTTTTTTGATGGCGTCTTTAATATATATGACATGACATCATATCTTACTGGAGATGGCATCCGCAAATTGCCATAAAAGATAAAAAGGGTTGATAGGTTGCTGGGCAGCCATGAAGCGATTTAATGCTTAAGAACATCATGTTTTGAAATGCTCCTCGCTACAATAAAACTTTTCATTTAGTTCATTGTGTGCAGTACAACTGTTCAATAGTGTGCAATTAATCAATTGCCTATCATACTATGGTCCTGATATAGGAAATTGCCATAATGAAATATTTGGAAGGCAGAAAACTGTGAGGAACGTGATGGATTTTGAAAGTTATATAAACTTTTTGTTAGTCCTTACTAGTGCGCAGTTAATTCTATTACATTTTAACAATTTTAAAGTTACTGTGATAATGTGATGTTTTGAATTTACTGTGTAATATTTATTTATTTTGATTTGTTCTTAAAGACGAGACAACACTTGAGATGTAATCTCTTACTTGGTCTTATAGGCCATTTTGGCCTCTTAAAAGACGTTAATATTTCTTTCTTTCTTTCTTTTGGATTTGCCTACTTAGTCTTCACTAGTGTGCCATTAATCGATTTCATTTAACAATTTTAAAGTCGTGTGATTATGTGTTTAGTTCGATTACCCATAGTGAACATCTTTGCTGACTTACTTTGGCACAATTTTATCTTTTTCTTGTGTCCAATTAATTGATTTCATTTAACAATTTTAAAGTCATGTAATGATGGGTTTTGCTCAATTTCCAATAGTGAATATATTTGCCAACTTAATTTGGCACAATTTGTATCTTTATTATGTCTTCTTCTTTTTTGTGTCTACATGTTACTACAAAAGAGGAGTAGATTCTTGCATGTGTTGTTTTTTGTTTTACTCAAAAGAGAAATGATAAGATCTTTGTTTTACTGAATAATGGTCGTAGGACAAGATCTAAAGATATATGTCTTAATTCTTTTTTGTGTCTGCATAGGCTAAAAAAAGTAGATGCTTGCATGTGCTGTGAGAAACAAGAAGCTTTTTGTTTTACTGAATGATGTTCTTAGAACAAGATCTAAAGATATAGATTCAATCATGGTGTATTTCTCCAGATTATACCAATATTGCTAAAGACACAGGATCTTCCAACCTGTTTTTAACAAAGCCTTTGACTAGAACGGATGGGATAACAATGTAGATAAAATCTCTACACGTATTTTACAACTCCTCATATCAGTAGGATTTAAGGCCATGCTCTTTATATTGGATTTAAGACCTACATATCATATCCAAGAGAGCTTCTTCACACAAACTCAATAGAGAAACTCCATTACTGTAAGTGGAAACTTATTCAGCAGAAAAATAAAGTGTAATGTCCAATTTCTGACAGTAAATAAAGACATATCCTATCAATAACTATTCATGGAAGTCTGTCTGAAGTTTGTGCAAGGTGAAATTTACCTTAACTGAGAACACTTAAAATCCCTCTTGTACATGCATACAAATTTCATGTGCAATATTTGTTTCTGTATGAAGATTTCAAAAATTGGAGAAATTTAGATGTACATTGGAGAAAGTTTTTAACATCACATAACGAATGAGACATTTGGACATACCTAGAAAATCGAATATATCTTGAAAACGATTTAAATGCATAAAATTTATTTATTTCATGCCCACATATCAAACATTGTTTAATAATTTGTTTTCCGCTGTCGATGATTATGGATCATATTTTTCTTATATTAAGAACGCCCATTGCTTAAAAATTTACTGAAATTGGAAATCATGTAACAAAGTGCCAGAATTTGACACTTGGTAAATTATTAATGTAAAGACAGGTGGGGTATTCAATGCATACATCCAACCCCATTTAAGTACTAAGTGTGCCAACTGGATATGTCTCTCTCTCTCTCTCTCTCTCTCTCTCTCTCTCTCTCTCTCTCTCTCTCTCTCTCTAATATTTCTACGGCAAAGGATCAATCCTTGACATTCTGTGGGATTTACTATTTCTCCACTCTGACAACCATTATCCGGCTGATATAATAATTGCGATCACTAGTTGATACTTCCCAGAGATAGGTGGCTAGAAAACGGTTTCATAATATGTTGTCCATAAGAGAGGTGTTATAACCATCCTGATTGATTGGAGCACAAATCTCTCTGCAGTCGATGAAGAAAATAAAGGACTTCTCATTTTTCAGAAGAATGGCCGGTCGCTCCTCAGAGAGAAAGAGAGAATGCAGTGGCTGATATTAACAACGCCCTGGGCAAAAACCATGTAGATCCAACAATTATATGTTTTCAATATTATTATCAGCGAAAAATGTTGTTGAATAGCAAAGATGGTTTAGTAGCTTGGAGGCATGTTCATGATAATATTTGGCCATTTTTTACATCAACACTAAAGATTTAAAGAAAGTGTCCCAGATAATGAGTGCTGTTTTACCTGTTTCCTTACAGCGGCTGCTTCTGTGGAGTCCCTGGCTTGCGTGGATATTTCTTGGGCGTGGTTTGCTTCTTATAGCACAAGATTGCTGTCCTCTGGCCATGTGGACTGACTGAGGTCACTGCCAGAAAGGAAAGACTTATGTAAACTTCTGAGCTAGGAAAATGTGCAGAAGGACACAACTTTTTACCTCTTGCAATGGGCAAGATAGTGGCACCAAGAATACCAGCTGCTCTTTTCGCGGACTCCACTTCCACCTGATGCCAATCAATCTTTCTCTTCCTCTTCCTCTCTCCATTTTTCTCTCACCTAGTAGTCCCCTTCATGTAAGACAGCCTCAAATATCTAAAGACAAAGAGATTACTAAACCACATAAGCATGGTGACACCCCCTGTGGTGTCACAGCCAATACATTGAACCCACATGCCAACAGGTAGCCAGCATGTGCAAACATCCGGATAAAACTGATAACCAATTTGGAGCCCACAGTACATCAATCACAAGTGGCAGCATGGCCAATACATTGAACCCATGTGCCACCTGGTAGCCTATCATGTGCAAACATTGGCATAAAATAGATAATCCATTTGGAGAACTTCAAAACCCAAATGTTAGTAATCCAGCCTCTCAAACATGAAATCTTGCCAGAATCAGCCCACCAATGCCTCTTAGTAGGAAGAGGATCCACTATAAAGCCCTCTTTGTACACTTATTGCAAGATGGATTTATCATCAGGTGATTTTGTATGGACATAAGAAGCATGATGAGGCCATGGTCCTGTGGACGTGGACTACATGCTTGACAAATTTCTATTCCCCAATGTATTGTAATCCATTTCAAATATTGTGATCTAGACCTTTCTTCTATAGCCTTTGATTGACTTGAAGTAAGAGGAGTCATGCTAATGAAAGCATGATGGATTTTGTTGATGATGTATTGTTGTTCTTCATAAACAACTTCTTTCCACATCTCTTTGTTTCTAGCAAGAACAGTCCCAAGCATCATGTTTGTCTTATTTCATTACCTTATGGGGTGGACTGAAAACACGTTCGAAGAGACAATGGTATATTCCCATTAATTCATAAAAAACTGTACAACAAGATGCATAATGCTCCTCTGATTCTGTTCCCAATCACACGATTGGCTGATCTGTTCCTCCATGGCTTTGTGTGCATATATGATATACTCATTCTCTAATTTACATAAGGACGTTCTAAGCTGACCTATCACACTACCAAGTGCATGATAGAGAGGTGGGTGGCAAATCAAGGCCATTATCACCCAACACTGAAGATGCTTACCTTGCTTCACAGATCTCTCCATCTTGGATTGGCCAATGCCGGAGATATTCTGAAGACAGAAGTTTCAATTCATCTATGCTCAGAACATTAAAGAGATTTCATTTGGCCCATGTTGGAGATCTTTTGAAGGCATAATTTCTCTTCATCTAAGTGTAGATAGTAAAGAGCTTAGCTAACAAGATAATCTGGTATGATAGGCAGTTTTACTAATTTAGTCATTTTTATTTACATTAGTTCTTCTCATACATGAGACAACATTTTAAGATTTAATCTCTGTCCACATTTCAGTTGCTTAAAGATGTCAATATATTTTTCTTTCTTCTTTTTGTTAATTTTTCTCCATTCTAGACAGTTAGATACTGAATGCACCCTGGAATTGAAATGCTCGTTTTATAATTTGAGTATGATAGAAAAAGTAACCTCAGTCCTGGTAGAAGCAGCATTCTACTGACCTCTTCAATGGAGGGAGGAAAGGCTTTAATGAAATTTTTAAGCCAACCAATCAGAAAATACTCATTACAAAATTTCATAATTAGTCCAGATAAGGATGACACTCTGAAAAGGGACATGAAGCCCAGCTAGTATGCAACAACTGAAGTAGTAATGCTTTAAAGAATGAACAATATTGTCAAAGGAGAATGTGCAAAACACTATATAAATCTAAGTATTAAATAATAACAAGGTTACCATAGTTATACAACTGTATCTTTAGAATTCAGAAGTTCTATTGAAAGTCAATTTTCATTAATTTAATCATCCATATGCACATCATTTATAAAAACTTTGGATATTCAGAATTCCCTCTTTTCTATACAAATGGCAACATCTGAATTTACCTCAGGATTGGCACCTTTCGCAGCCAAAAAGAGCCCTCCAACTCGAACAAGAGGTACACAAAGTTCCACTGCACAAATTACAAGTTGAAATTATTTACAGAATCATTATAATACAATAGTAAGAACACGGAACCTTTACAACACTGTCCTCATAAGGATGAGAAACTATGACAAACACAGAGATAAAACTTCAGATATTGTGAAGGCCAAGAGGTTACAACTAGCACAGTAAACAAATCCATTATTTGCATTTTGATGGGATCCACGCAGCTTGTAATGAAATTTCCGCATTTATAAAGCTTAAAAAATAAAGGGATGCACATATAATAGAACATAAATATGCCTTTCTTGAATGGGAGTGATCCTCAAAAAATTAGTATAAAATTTATTGTACATGGGATAAGCTCACACGATATTGTTGGTTAACCCTTATTCATAATTACATTTCTAGCCATTAAATTCTAGGAAGCTAGTGCAAAAAGACATTTTCCTTTTGTTACTGGCATTGACAAGTTAACATAAACAGATGCAATCTCTGTCAGGTTTCATAAACTATTATGATCTTTTAGAGACATTAATATCTCTCTTTTTATCATGAATAAAATTCATGACACCTTGTTGCTATTGAGTCTTGACAGTTACCTTTGCCATGCAATTGTCTAGCATCATTGATATCATAGTATGAACCATACGTACCATACGGGCATTCGCATTCGCGAATGTTTTAATCATTCACGTAAGAAAAACACCCTCAATGATAAATACCATACTTTTGGATTAACTATTTATTATGAGGTAAATAAGCCTAAGAAATGGAAAAAAACAATAAAAAATGGGGAAAAAAAACACAAGAATGTTTGAATAACATTCGCATTCGTTTTCCAACGTATGAAAACGAATGTTATGCTAGACGAACACAAATTTTACATACTATGATTGATATAGAAAGACATGATCTCTTTTACCCTCTTTCAAGTAACCAAACAGTTAATGTTTTATCCCAAAACTGAATTGCGATGACTGATTGTACATATATAGCTCTGCCTTGAGCCTCAAAATACAAACTGCCTTGTATTCATAGAGATCAATGATTTTCCTTGATGAGAAAGTAAGAATTACCACATAAACATCCTAAAGCAGGGAACATTACAATTGGATAAAACTACTGTGGTTCATCCAGTCCAAGAATGTGGGATACAATTTTTTGAGACTTGATTACTTTGCCAACTCCCTCAGATTATCACATGATATTCTTGCAAATGTGGAGAGACATACCAAGTACCCGCATTTCTGCCACTGCCCTTGCAACAACAACATCAAAAACTTCTCGATAAGCTGTGTCCTGCCCCGCATCCTGTGGAAGTTTCAACCTTTCGTCATCAATGACAAAGAAATATCTATGATTAGATAATCCTCCCATGTGCTCTATTACAGAACATACACGCAAAAATCCACAAACCTCAGCTCGAGTTCGAATCACTCGTACATTGCTTAAGCCCAATACGTCAATGACATGCTCTAGGAAATTGCAACGCTTCTGAAGGGACTCCATCAAAGTGACCTCCCATGCTGCATAAATCTAAATATTTCACTCTTGAAAATGTTGGAACCAAAAAGTGAATAGAAGATATAATGCACAACACTCTTACATGGGCGTGCAATGGCAACTACAATACCGGGCAATCCAGCTCCAGTTCCAATATCGACAATCTTTACATTCTCAAGGACATTTTTTTTGTTCTTATTATATTCTGCATAGGTGGCTTCCATAACTGGAAGAAGAGCAAGAGAATCAACAATATGTCTCTCCATGACAGAGCTCCTTTCAGTCACAGCAGTAAGATTCATTCGCTGACACAAGTCCAACTCAAAATCAGACCGGTATCCATTACCATCTTAGAAAAACATGTGGTTCAAATGAGTTAAGTCACAATTAAATGAAACACAAGATTTTCAAACAGTTTCATGACTATGACTGTACCACACAAAAATTTCAAAAAAGATCAATGATCAAAATGGTACAATGACTGTACCACTATTCCAAAATCTACTGAACCTCAAATTCTTTAAAACCATCAATCTTAATTGGAGGGGCCAATGGAATATTGAAATTAAAAAGCCTTGACCCTTATCAGAAATAATACAATCTTCACCAAGGCAGAGGGAGTCTGTCAAATGTCTGCCAGCCATCAAGAGAATCCAACTATTCAAACAACCCCCGATGTTTTATGACATGCTAGCTCGTTCACGAATGATGTGACCATCTGCAATAGATTGGTCTCTCTCCCTGGTTTTTCAGCAGGAGATGAAGCCGAAAAGTGAACAATCAAATTGTTCAGTAATGGGCCATCTAGCTTAGAAGATGCGACAAAGGCAGGTCTAGGATTTGTGGCGTCTATGGAACTAAAACTGATAATAGACCCCGATACCCCATATTAAGCTTGAATCGGCAATTATCACATTGAACAGTTAACTTAATGGCCTCTTCAAAGTTTCTGAGATAATCATTGTCCACAAGTGGTCTTTGATACCATCTTGAAGCACCCTACAAAAATAACCACAGACGGAAATATTGCCCGGGCCAATGTCTGAGGCAGTTTTCTGACACGTGGATGCATAAACTGAAGTTTCATGAGGTTCTTACTTTGTTGACTGTCTACCAATATCTCCAAATCAAGCTTTGACATCTGCAATGGTCGTACTAACTATAGAACTCCTTTTTCCAGCAACAGTGAAGCAACTCAATGCTACTCCTGTAAAAAGAAATCTGGCCAAGCTTGCCAGAGCTTGATCCTGCAGATACCCATGAGGATGCAGCCATATAGATGACTGAATCTCATTAAGTAAACTCTGTATCGATATCTCCAAATCAAGTATTGAGATTAGCAATGAAGGTCACAATTTATTCTAACTATGGAACTCCTTTTTCCAGCAATAGTGAATCAACTAAGTGTTGGCCCTGTAAGAAGAAATCCAGCCAAGCATGCCTGAGCTTGATTTTTCAGATACCCATGAGGGTGCAGCCATACAGCTGACTGAATCTCGTTCAGAAAAGTTTGAAACTTGGACCACGTGGTATCAAATGTTTCGGGCAAACTAATCTTTGGCTATGGTGGATATAGCCTTGAAACCCAATATGCCTCCTCCTACATAATTGAGCCACTTCCTGCCTAATGTGTGTGACATAATTAGGCAATAGATCTTCTGGAACATTCTAGATGAAATCACCTTGCTCTTGCAAAACAGGTGATGATATATACATATGATATTCATATGGTTGTCACACCACCCACCTCAATCACAGCTCTCGGTGCAAAATATATTAACCCAAGTACAGAATCTTGTTGTGAATCTTTTGGCTCGAAAGACTCCCATGTTGTGACCATCTTAGGAAGTTGCTCAAGCATAGATCCATAAAACTTGGCTTATGATCAATCATATGATAGTGTGATAGTTACTTGTCAAGACAGGGTCTCCTAACTTGATCATAGGCATAAACTGGCTTATGATCAATCATATGATAGTGTGATAGTTACTCGTCAAGACAGGGTCTCCTAACTTGATCATAGGCATAAACCTGGCGGTACTCCCAAGTCTCAGGAAAACCTCACACGTAGCTCTATTGAACATTGACTCGACAGCTCTGCAATCATGTCTAGGCCATGTATATAGTGCTCTGTGACAATGCTGCCATGATCTTCTTCTTTTGTGATAGCAACAAACACCACAATCTTTATTGTATATACACTATTCAAATTAGATAGTGGATTCCCAATTTCAAACAATTGCCTAAATTTTCAGGTCGCTATGTATCTAGATATTGACAGTCATGTGTCGACACAGCCACTGATATGCGAGAAACCCACATTACATTTGAGCTTGATGAAGATCATGAGGTCAGGACTACCTGAAGACTTTGATATAGGATCTCTTGCCATATGATACCATTGACTTTGATGGAGGAATTGGCCCTCTAATTGTATATCTGAGGCTGATTGACACATGAATGCATTGGATTCACTGTCTTGGAGAAGTAACAACTCCAGAAATCCTAGTCCTGGATAACCCTTCTAATTACTCTCAACATGTTTCTTCTATCTTGTCATTTGGTTTTATTTTGGATAGCCAGAGGACATGTCCCTATGTCGATTACTTTGTCCCATGAGCTGGTGTTGGCCTCCACCAGGGGGTTAAAAGAACAAAAAAGCTCCATCTCAAATAACAGAAACAACAATTCTGGTTCATCATCATCACCTGGTTCCATTCAAGAAGAGTGTCAATGTAGATGGAGACCTGCGACGCCTGTCTGCTGGTGAGAGATTCAACCTGCGAGCTACTACTGGAGTGTAAGTGGCTCCGGGCGACGGCAGGGCGGAGGAGCGTGTAGCAGCGGGGGTTGGGCAAAGCCCATAAGAGGAAGCAGGAGGAGGAGGAGCATCGAAGGGGCGGCAGGGGCGGCAGGGGCGGCATCTCCGATGCACACAGAGATATTGAAGAAGGCTGCTTCTCTGAATACTGTATCTGCAGCTTTTTGTGGCGGATGATGCTCTGTTTCTTCTTCTTCTTCTTCTTCTTCTTCTTCTTCTCCTTCTCCTTCTTCTTCTCTAGTGAATTAATGGTTTCTCTCTCATTTCAATTTGCCCCTTTAGAAGAATTTGGGTTGGGGACAAGACATGTAAAAAAAACCTATCAACACAATAGAAGATCTTGGCACAATAAAACCTATATAAGCTTTTGGCTCGCTCGTTGTAACCTATCGACACAATAGTTACGAAGTAAATTGATCGAACTCTACTACATGAATCTCCACACAACAAATGAAATTTGATCGTATAAGCAAAATGACAGAAAGAGCCTCGACACAAGAATGGGAAAACATTGCGGTAGATTCTTGCATTTGGGTGTCGATAGTATGGTTGCAATATGTATGCCTTCCAGAATGTTGTTCCATTTGAAGTGAGTTGTTGTTTTTTCCCCCCAAGCAACCATACAACAACAACTTGATTGTCTGCAAGTAATAAAAACAATGAAGGGGGCAAAGAGAGTTTAGGGCATGCTTTTCATTAGGCACGAGGATTGTTGTCAAAACTACTTTCAGTACCCAAATCATTTGCTTGCATCTCATCTCTAAAATGACAACCCCCATGCAAAACATCATCTATATATATACACGAGTAATTTGAGCCAACCTCAAGATATATTTGGATGGATTACGTGTATCGAAGGTAGAGGTATTTTACTTATCTTTCCAACATTTTTGTCTAGTGGAAAACTCTTTTAGAGTAGGCACCAACATAGTTGTGTCAAAGGCCAACTCGTAAGTATGTGCAATTGTCACCAAAGTATGTGCCAAATTGATATCGTTGGTGTTCCTTTAATAAAACGTGACATCGAATTTATTCACTTGGTCTCTAGCTCTTTTAGTTTTACATTCGTATGTTCCAAACCTGGTTAGTCATGTTTTGATTGAACCTAGTTGGATGAAATTTAACCAAGGACCATGCTTTTTCTACTTCCACCCTACTCAACCACCTTTTCTATGACTTGTCAACACTTGGTCATATTCCTTGAGATACAACATTGTTTTGTGTAGCATCAAATTTTGCATCTTGCATGATATTGCAAATTAGACTGTTCCTATGGAGTGGAGTTCAATGTTCGACTAGCATGAATGTGAACTGTTACTTGGATATTTTTGTTCGTTGATTAGTGGTTCATACTGCAACAGAAAAAAACGATACATTTACCCAGTGTAACCATGCTCTTTGTGGAGTTTGTTTCTTTATTTTCAAGCTCGTATCCTAAGTTTGCGCAACTTGTTTATTGGGGGTGGGGGGGTTGAATGAAGTGTTATAGATGGTCCCAATGTCGTTCTTGGCTTCTTAGTGGGAATACCATCTTTACGGTTTTAGCATAGTTTCTGTTTTCTTGGTGATGATGTGGCATGGATTCTATTGGTGTTTCCTCCTCTTCCACATTGCCCACTTGGTGTGGTTTTTGGTTTTCTTCATGGGGCTTCGATGCATCACCACAAGATAAACTCCATTTATTTTCAATAAGGACTTTTTTAATGGTTGATGGACCTTGAATTGACCTCTCCTCTAGACTATTCTTGAATACGTGAAGGGAGTATATATTGTCTTGAAGAAGCCAATTAAACAAGGCAACGAAAAAAAACCCATCACATGGTTGTCATGTTGTCACCTTTAACACATGTGTGACCAGTCAATCGATCTACTTGTAAAGATCTAGAAAAAGAAAACGACGATACTTTAGTTTTGCACTCTCTCTCATGTAATTCTACAATATCCAAATAGTGAATACGTGACATTCAAATTAGAGGGGAATAGGTGTTATATATACCTCATGAATATGATTATATGCAATGATCGTGATCAACTTTGCATTTTCTTGTGGCCCTTATTCGGGAATTGAAGGGACATGAAATGTGGAAATATTGGCTATTTGATAGCACATGATTGATACTTATAGTCGACATTTCAAACGGGATGTGTTTTTTTTTCGCTAAATGATGGAGGAGATTGCCATGCATAATTGCTAAAACCATATGGTTGTTACGCTACATATTTAGAATCATTAACTCAAATAAAATTTGTGACCCTTTGGCATTAGGGAGCTAGAGATTTGCCCTCACGACTAAGCTAAATGTTAGACTACCTTGGATTTCTATAGTATAAATTCGAGTCAGACAAATGGGTGGTCTGGTCTGGAGTACCACTACAAGCATTAGGTTATTTTGGTTTTGTAGTGTTCTCGATAATGAGCTTTGGTGTCATTTTATTCCCATAGCAAATCAATCACCTTCATGCCTTATAGCTAGCACCTTAGAGGAGGGTGCTATAAGACATAAAGGTGCTGTAAGGCTCCATAGTAAGTAATATACTCGAATGCATTAGCAAACATTCGTCTTCTGACGCATGAAAACGAATGCGTATGATAAAAAAATAATTTCGTGTGATTTATTTTACCCTTTTAACCTTAAGTTTTTTTTACCTTATAATAAGTACATAATGAATACAAACGTATGGTGTTTACCATACTTCGACGGTGTTTTACCATGCGCGAATGTTGCAAACATTCTGGGGGGGGGGATGCACGTATGGTTACGTATGGTTCATACTAGCGTGTAACTATATTTAGGGTTGTAGGTTTGTTTAGGGCAGGGGCAGAGAGGTTGTAGGGTTTTCTGTGGAACCTCAGGTTGGGTTTGTTTAACTGTAGTTGGGTTTAGCTGAGGTTAAGCAGGAGGTGGAGATCTTCTCCCCTGCCTCCCTCCCCTGTTTCTAGGGTTTTCGACCCAACACACAGACCCGAATCATGATCATTCAGAGACTGCTCGTAACAACATTTCACTTGCTTTTCGTCTCGTCTGATTCCTAAGGTCTCCTGCATAAGCCATTCCTAACCGTGGAGAGCTTTGGAGCACCTCTCTGCACGAACATAATTCTCTCTCTCTCTCTCTCTCTCTCTCTCTTCTCAGACGAACCTTCTTCTCCTTCATCATCACCATCGCCACAGGTCCTTTTTTCTCAGTTTTCCTTTTTCTTGTACCTTTAAAAGCCTTGGTTATGTAGGTAATTTTGAACGAAAGAAACTCATTTTTCCTCTAAAACCTTAAAGAAGCCAGGAGAAGCCACGCGCAGGATGTTTTCTGTAGGCTCGATTCTTTCATCAATCATCTATATCTTTATCGTGCACAATTTCATAGCTTACTACCCTTCAGATCCTGCTAAATTTATTTACAGTTTAATACCTAACCCCGTAAATCGTCAAATACGTATTTTTTTCTCTCGTTTAATACCTAACCCCATCCTTGTTAGGATTTGTTTATCGTATTGTCAATCCTTCTATGTCGTCTTTCAGGTGCTCAGGATCTCACTCACACAAACATATCAGATCGTATCACATCCATCCGTCCACAGCCATCCTCTCCTGCCTTAGCTATATTTGGCTATGGAAGGAGGTGCTTCTGGGAAACGATTTCGTGTAACTCAGGAAAACTTCCCGAGGCAGAAGAGGAAAACGGAACCCGACCCCTATTCATCATCTTCTTCTTTGGTTACTTCTGAGACTGAATATCGCATCTTGTGTCCGGGATCAAAGATCGGGAGTTTGATCGGTAAAGGAGGATCCATCATCAAATCGCTTAGACAAGAGTGTAGGTCAAAAATCAAAGTAGAAGATCCTATCCCTGGCTCTGATGAACGTGTTATATACATTTGCTCTGCTTCTAAGGATACCCTTCACACCACAGAATCTCAGAGTGTTTGTGCAGCTCAAGAAGCTCTCTTTAGGGTTCATGACAGGATTGTTGAGATTAGTTCAGCTGATGATGAAGAAGAAGATGAACCCCCTCGCCCTCTCACTGCAAGACTTCTTGTTCCTAACGCCCAAATTGGCTGTATTCTCGGAAAAGGAGGAAAGATTATTGAGCAGATGAGGCGAGAGATTGGAGCTCAAATTAGGGTTTTGCCAAAGGAGCAAATTCCAGCCTGGGTCTCCAATACTGATGAAATGGTTCAGGTTAGTTTGAGGGTTAGGATTCTCTTCATAGTTTGGACTGATACTTCTGTATGTATAATCTCCCACATGATGTTGTCTTTGACTTCCGAACCACGAAATGAAAGCCTCATAAATTGGTCATGCATTGTGTCTTTCATATCAACATTTTGAAATGTTATCTCGTCTTACTGGTAGACCTTTCATGTGGTATCAGTTATCGGGTGATCTTGCACTTGTGAAGAAAGCTTTGAAAGCTGTATCGACAAGACTATATGAAAATCCTCCTCGCAACCGAGGGGAAGGAAATGCAATGGAAGTCTTATATGGGGGAGCTAGTCTATACCCTTATTTGACTCAAGGTGGATCGTTCTTACCTCATACACCTCTTGCGGGATCAATGATGGGCTTTGGTGCATACCCTGGTTATGGAACAATGTGGTCATCTGCACCATTACCGCAGTTTTATGGTGTTGGTTCAGCTCCTATTCGTGCATCTGGAGCTGAAGGTGAAGGAGAATTAGTTATCAGGATCCTCTGCCCCAATGATAAGATAGGAAGCATGATTGGGAAAGGGGGTAGTATCATCCGAAAGATGAGGGAAGACACCGGCGCTGCCATCAAAGTGGCGGAGCCAATTCCTAATGCAGATGAGCGTGTGATTGAGATAAGATCTACCGAGGTAAGGATAGATAAAATGCTTATTCAAGTTTGAAATATCAAACAACTTTGATTGTGCACCTTGAATGACTGACTTGTTTTTCGTGTTAATAATGGAATGCAGTATATAGATAATGTTTCCTCACCAGCAGTGGAAGCAACTCTTCAAGTGCACAACCGGTTAGTAGATATGCTTGCGGACAAGGATGGTGATCTGAGTAGTTGTATGTGTCGCATGCTTGTTCCAGCTAGTCAAATTGGATGCATATTAGGGAAGGGAGGCTCCATCATAAGTGAACTGAGGAAGAACACGAGAGCTAATATTCGTATTCCTCCCAAGGAAGAGCTCCCGAAATGTGCAAACAATAATGATGAACTTGTACAGGTATAAAATTTAGCCATATATATTTATATATCTATCTATGCTCAGTATGGAAGTACTAACTATATTTGGTTATATAACATCTTTGATGGCAGATTACTGGTGATGAAAATATTGTTCTTGGCGCTCTTGTTCAAATTCTGATCCGGCTGCGCAATAACATCTTCAGGAGCAGTGATTCTGGGTTCGGAGGCAACCTTCCTGTGCCTGTGGTGGCATATGCAGGAAATGCATCATCGATGCAGTCTAGCTATGGTCTGAGGCCAGACAAAAGTTCCCTCGGAGGTTCTTATCCACATGGATTTTATGGAGTAGATTATGGTGCTGTTCATGAGGCAGAACAAGGATCTGGTGGGAAGAGCTTCAATGAATCAAGGAGGCGCCAATGATATGCTTATCTGGGTTGATCTTACTGTTAAATACTTTTGAAGAAATTTTGGTTTCTCAGGAATTGGCATCTGTGCTTTAAAATGGATTGAGAAGGTTTCATACTTTTCTGCTTTGCAAGGTTATTATCCGTTGGGTTTTTATGGAGTAGAAATGGTGCTCTTGTGAGGCAGATCAAGGATCCAGTGAAGGAACTTAAAAATGAGTCAATGATGTTTGTTCTAAGGCACGTTTTGAAGATTACTTCTTTAGATTTCAAGAACTTCAGCTCTTCATAATGTCTTTAAATTTTATCTCCCTCATGCTGTATCTCTAACTGTTAGGCTTAAAAGCATTTTAAACCATTTTCTGAATTATTGAAATGTAAATTGCTAAAGGTTCCAGTTGAAGACGGTAATACTCACGGATTGCTTATACCCTCCTTTAACAATGGTAGTACGTTATATGACAAGCACTGTGAGTTTTTTCATGATTATAGATCCATGAAGATGCAGTGTTGTAGATTAAGCAAAGGGTTACCCTGTATCAACCTATTTGAGTTTTTTTATCTCCAAACATTCAGAAGGGGTGATGCTTTGCCGATTCTATTTAGTTGTATAAAGATTGTAGATTAAGCAATGGTTACCCTGTGTAAACCTCTTTGGGATTTTCAATTTCCAAACACGCAGAAGGGGGTGATGTGTTGCTGGTTCTATTTAGTTGTATAAAGTATATAAATTAAGAAAAGGTTACCCTGTATCAACCTATTTGAGGTTTTTGATCTCCAAACATTCAGCAGGGGTGAAGCTTTACTGGTTCTAACTAGTTTTCGTTTTAAAATGAGGTCAAGGATTAATGTTGTAAGATTCTGATTCACTACAGAGAAAATTGTTAAGACAGGCCAAAAATCCAAAAATTATAAGATATGTGCAGGTTTGAACCTATCATCTCCAAGAAATAGCTTGTGACATGTAAGCTAAACACTGGATATAATGCAATACTGTTTGTAATGAATTTACTTTGTTGATAGAAACTCCTATTAAAAGAACAAATGTTTGACTGAAGCTGGTTTAGCTCTACAGGTGAAGGATTTGAATATTTAATGTGTCTGACAAGCCATTAATATGAATAATGCAACCACATTGAATCCTTGTAAGGTCCATTGACACTTCGATTGTGAACATGAATGATGCATCCGCATTGAGTCCTTGTAAGATCAATTGAAACATCAGTAGACACAACTGAATGGTTTGAATTTGCATGCATGCATGCCATGTGGCAATATATGTGGCAACATATGATCTACATGCAAAGGCTCCTTTGAGGTGCATATTTAGACTTAAGCCGATTGTAAGGGGGGGAAAAGAAAGGGAAATGGATCAATATGTTCAAGAAAAGTTGTAGACTCTACTATTGTAAGTTGTATTTGAGGGTGGTTTGAATATTTAGAATTAGGGTTTCACTATCCTATATTGTACTTACCTATCTATCAATAATGTAAGCCATCGAGTGATTTTTGACACTACATATCTATTCGATTCTCACATTCTTTTTAGCTATTTGATCCTCGTAATCTATCTATTTCATTTTCTTTGTTGTTCTATGTGTCTCTCCTTGTTCATAACCCTTACAGTTCCCACTCTGGCAATGCTATTAGCCCTTATTACCTATTTATCAATAATGTAAACCATCGAGTGATTTTTGACACTACATATCTATTCGATTCTCACATTCTTTTTAGCTATTTGATCCTCGTAATCTATCTATTTCATTTTCTTTGTCGTTCTATGTGTTTCTCCTCGTTCATAACCCTTACAGTTCCCACTCTGGCAATGCTATTAGCCCTTATTAACTATTTAAATGATTAGGAATGCCACAAATATGCCGCGTATTGCTTTGATGCGTTTTCTGAGCGTCGTTAAATGTTAAGGTGTACAGACAAAAAACCCTCAAATTGATAGTGAAGAGAAGCTGAGGGTCTTCAATCTCTTGCATTTCCTAGCAAACATATAGTAATTCCATTAAGGAGAAGCTGAAGCCTTAGTGTGAATTAGACAATTGGGTTATTGGTGTTTTTTGCCATACCGTAGTATCATCGATGATGCCTAAAACCGAATCCATATAAATAAACATGCATTCGAGTTAAGTTGGGCCTTTCATGCAACTTGAAAGACAGAAAAATTATTGTTGATGGTTCACTTGGAAAGATTGTTATCATCTAAAACTGATTGGCATGCAACGAGATAAAAGATATAGGACTGAACTGTTTCAAATGTTCTCCCGCAATTATCTCAAGAGTGCCAAAGTAATGTTGGATGGTTTTTTTTAACTCCAGCAAGAATATCACACAAGATTTACCCCAGTAAGCACACCTAAAAAAAGAGTCTTTCCATAAGTTACAGAAAACATTTCCGAAATGTGGACCTTTTCTTACGTGAGGAAAAAGGCTATTACGAGAATCTTTAGGCAAACCCATATCGCAAGAAAGGAATGCCTTACTAGAAAAAAAAGTTAAAAGGAATTCCTAATTGTCGCCTCTAGGGTTTTGGGAACATCAGAATGCATCCATGGTTATGAATTTTTCATTAGTTAATGAGTTTTTTTTTTAATGTAATTCCATTTAATACTTAGGAATTATTCTTTTTCTAACTCAATATTGGGTTTAGTGTTGGAAGATCATCTAGGTATAATGCCCTCCTCTACCCAAAGCTTGACCTCCAAGGAGGGAGTCTAGTCCCAAAGTAATTCCCTTTCACCGAATTACAGCAAGGATGGTAGAGTACATATTGAGACTCCCATTCCTCTTTGGATAACAAAAATGCTTAATCTGCCAAAATCTTAAACCTTTGTGGATGTAGTTTATTTCGAGAATTAGTTCAAAATATGAATATCAAAATCATCGATAGGTCTAGTTGGTGATGCACTAAGCTGTAGGAAGAAGTGCTATATGCAGGTGATAAGAATAGATTGTACTATTTGGTGGTGGATAAATTGGCCAAAATAAAGATCTCAGGTATGAATTTATTTTCAACATTATCGAATATGGAAAGCTACCAAATAAGAAGACAAAAGTTGCTTCTGCACAATTGCAGTTTGATAACAATGAAATCTAAAAGGAATGTAGAAAAAGCTATGAAACAAGCCTAAACCAGGAACAAGCACATTAGGTACGATCTCAAATTTGTGAAAGTGAATACCGTTTTGATCATGATTTAAAAATCACTTCTTACTTTACGTTCAAGAGAATCCCAATATACATTTGCACAAGATTAGAGTGATATATCAAACATGAATACTCTGTATTCCTAATAAAATCAAATTCGACACAAATGTACGAGGAAAGTGTTCCAAGGATAGCCCTTGAACAGAGCAAGTATAAGATGAGCCGTACTCGTGCAAAACTTGTTAGAGAGTTCTACTTGTTTCCTATAATCTGTTTGAAGTGACAAAAAATAATGGAGAGGTCAGGATTAGAATGAATTATAGGAAATTAAACTCAGTCTCAAACTAAGTCCAATTTTTCCTCGGATCGAGATTTGTATGGATTTGATATTTCAAGGCAAGAGATGCATTTTTTGACATTTCTCAGATTACAATCGGATAGAATGCACAAGGACCAGGGAAAACAACCGTCATTACTGAATGATGTATTTTCTTGACGTTTCTCAGGTAAAAAACTGGATAAGCATGCAAGAGCCTAGTAGGGATGGTTTAGACCATTGAAGCAACATTTCTTTTATTTGAAAATTATATTGCCATCATAATCAAGGTGGGCACTTAGCTACTCAATTGCATTTCAAAGAACATCAAGTAGCTTCAATATAAGGAAAAAATCCAATATAAGGAAGAGATTATGATAAAGAAATGCAATATAAGGAAAAAATTCATTATCATGTACCAACTCAAATAAGATGGCAATCCTAAGAATAAGAAACCACCCAAAACAGCGATACAATTATTCTTTCTAAAAAAAATACTTGTAGGCCAGAATTTAATAGTCAATGGTTGGTACCCTATGGCTTTGACTTTTACTAGAGTTTCTTATGAGTTATGGTCACTGGTTTACTAGTTTTGAGGATTACCACCATATGCCATAAAGAGCAGCCTTATTTTTCAACATCTAACAAGCTTCATGATCTTCGAACTCATATCAATTCTACAAAAATAAGCATTCACTTGTTATGCTATGAGATTGAGAGTTAAATCTCAAATAATTATGCTGCCTTTGCTTTCTTTGGCGGATTCCCTCCAGCAAGGTAGACGTAACAATAAAATCCAAGCATTCCCGTACTGCAAAAAGACATACGATGAATAAATTGGCAGCATGGCAAATCTTCGAAATAACTGTTTATAACTTTAATGTTCTCAATTTCTTCTTAAATTGCAATTTAAATCCATTTCCATTGTACATACCTGATAAGAGCTACAAATGCAGTTGGCAAAGCTTTGAACTGCAAAGAACATATAAATAAACATTTTGAGTGACTTGATAAACAATATAAAAATAAGGTAGTTGGAAATAAGGTAGGTGTGGGTGATTAGGTTGATTTATACAAGATGCATATTCCAATGCTTGAATCTGTTGTTTTGAGGACATCGGAAAAAGTAGGATTGCCAAGATAATCAAGCATGAACGGTGGTTAAATTCAATACTAAAAATCCTTGGCATTGAAAACATTTAAGTCTCTGAGTAAAATGCACTTTATGAGGGCAGATCAGGCAGGGGAACTAGCCATGGAATGGTACGCCAAACCGCATATTAGCATAGCACATCACTTAAAAACTTAACAAGCGAGTAGAAAGACAGATTCCAGGCTTTCTTATGCGAGTAATGAGTTGACACATAGATGTCTAGGAGTGGGGGTTATTCAGCTTTCACAAAAAAGAAATGCCAACGAATAGGAGTGACAGAAAATAGTAAAATTTCCAATAGGGAGACAGGCATGTCAAGGGACAGTGCCCCTATGAAATTATGTAAGAAACATGCCCTTTATATTGACAAAGGCTCAGTATTGCCACTAGCAGCACCGAACAATTAATCCTGATTAATAACACAAAGCCAGATTATTGTAATTTAATCACATAGATCATCATGCTTTTTAATGTGAACTAAAGCTTAAAAGAGATTAATTGGTTAAATTTCTCAATTAGTGGAGAAAAGGAGAACCATTAGGCAAACAAGCCCCAAGATTATAAACTAAACGTTGAAATAAATGGTTGCTACAAAAGGACACAGTATATAGACTGCTATGAAATACAATGCACAACCTCCACATTCCAGATAGCATACTGCAACTCATTGCCAAATTAGGCTCAAAAGTAGCATGGAATCAAGTTCATAGAAACCACTTATTGAAACAAGGAGAATGGGCAAAGTTATGCATATCACGCAACATAAACGTAGGAGATAAGAAAAAAGAAATATCGTTTATTTGCTGAGTGCCCGTAAATAGCAACAAGACCATCCTTAGGCAAACATCCACAACAATCATCAAGTCATAAAAAGCACCATTCATGTTCATGGTGCTTGTTCTCCTTTCCAAAAGGAAGATGAGGGATGTAAAACGAAAATACCTGGTAAAATCTTCGAATTTCCCTAACCGCAATAATTAATGATATAACTGCATACAAAATAATACAACAAATAAATGTCAAAATACAAACTGGCTACATGAAACAAGATATATTAATGTTCTTCATGAAGCATTATCCTTACCTGCCTGTCCCTTAATATAAGAGCTTGAAGAATTTCCTTCCTTCCAGGTTTTCAAACTTGAGATGCTCAATGCTAGAAGAATTCCCCCCAAAATAACACCAAAGCGAATTGCTGCAGTGCTACCAGATATGATGAACCAAAGCAACCCACTCGTCACAAGCAAAGCACCTACAAGCAAGCATTGAATCATTGACCAATTTGTAGAAACTCTTATAGCAAAGTTTATTTAGAAGGTGCAAGACATTAATAGCATCTCTTCAGGACATACACACAAATCAAATTAGGAGTAGCTTAGCACCGGTAGTATAAAAATAGCAGTTACTTTATCATTACTACATTCCAGAACTATGAATTCATCTATTGGATAAAGAGCAAAGAGAAACCGAATTACTAGTATTGACGTAAGTCTATCTCGACAATAGGTCATGAAGACTGAGGCAATATTGAATAGGAAAATGAACTACTGGATAGCTAAAAGTGTGAGATGATAGTTTTTATTTTCCATAAAAAAACAAATTATAGTTTTTGCTTTTTCTCTTAGAGAACAGAAATTACCCCTCAATATTTGGATCTTTACAAGAATAAACCCTCTGTTTTCAAAACATTTCTAACAAGAGAGATATTCTTATAAATTGGTGAAAAAGGAGGGGTAATTTTTTGGTATTTCTCTGAATTCTTACCATATGGGATGCCAAGGCAGAAGTCATGAATTTTAGCAAATCTTTTTGGTGTATCAGCAGAATGAGCTTTCAGAGCAGTTTCAGCGACTTCCTTGAAAGGCTCCGGTGCATTTTCTGCAATGTACGAAAAATTCCCCTTACTCTTCTCCGCTGTTTCATGTGCTGTTGCAGCTATCACTGCTGCTGTCTCCTTTGCTGTTTCAAGTATAACTGTTCTTGCTTTCTCTGCTTGCTCTTTCAGCTGTTCGGTAGTGTCTCGTAACACCCCTGGAAACTTCTCAGTGGTCTGTGATTCTTCATTCGTTTTTGGCTCATTGGTGCCTTCATTATCAACTGAAGCATCAGTAGTCCTTGTGTCATTTCCTTCTACTTCGCCCTCTCCCTATGATCATGTATCCACAGAAATGCATTAGGAAAGTAAATTATGGCCGCTAGAATTCCCCATAAAATTACAAAACAAGAAAATCACAGAAACAAAATGACATTGATCATTCGACTTTTTTTATTTAAAAGACTTAATCTTTGCAGTAATGGACAGATTACGTATAGATCAGATAACCATCTAACAGCGTGCACTTCTGACTCAGGCCAATGACGAGGCCTGATATAAAGCATACAATGGCAATCTACTCGAAACAGGTTTTCAGCACAAGGAGCAAGGCTTTCCATTAGTTATTCCAATACAAGCAAAAATAGATGCTTGGTGTATTCCTACATGATGCTTTGAAATCTTTTAGAAGTCAAGCAAAGAAACAGTACCAAAAGGTCAAGGGGAGAGAAGCGCATATATATATATATATATATGGGGAGAGAGAGAGATACCGATGCAGTAGAGATCAGTAAACTGCGACGAGAGGGGAATGGATGGAGAAGAAGGCCACGGACACGTGCAGCAGGAGAGAATCCGCAGGTGCGCACAGAAATGAGTCGAGGAGCAGATGGCCTCGTCGCATGGAAATTGAGACTAGAAGAAACAGGGGGGCGTGGAGATGGAGAAGACGAGGAATCGGAAGCGACGGGGGGTGCAGCGCAGAGAGCTATGGTGGCACTCGCCATAGCTATGGGGAGCTCTGCGCGGCTGGGTGTGTAGGCCCTCTCCTCTCTGTCTCTGTATCTCAAAACCCTACTCTCACTGCATGTCTGTCTTCTTCTTCTTCTTCTTCTTCAAACGCCCATATATCATGATCATATCACATATCATTCATTCATTCATGTTATGTATGAGTGTATGTATGTATGTATGTATGTATGTATGTATGTATGTATGTATGTATGAACGTATGTATGTATGTATGTATGTATGTATGTATGTATGTATGAACGTAGGTATGTATGTATATATGGCTCTATGTATGTATGTATGTATGGCTCTATGTATGGCTCTATGTATGTAGGTATGTATGTATGTATGGATGTATATATGGCTATACATGTATGTATGTATGTATGTATGGATTTATGGATTTATGTATGCATATATGTATGGCTTTATGTATGTATGTATGTATGTATTGTATGCATGCATGTATATATCTATACGCCCAGATTGTCGATAGGTTGCACTCTTGTGTCTCAAGAAGTAGGCTAAGCTCTTGTGATGTTGCATCGATTTGTCCTTTTCTTCATTTCTATAGTACGCCATGCATGCCACACCTCCTTTGGTCCGATCTACCTCTCTGTCATCGATGCTCCATCATATCTCTATCCACCCCACCCATGAACCCAAAACCGGGCGACTTTTGGGTTTTGGGGGGGGGGGGGGGGATAGGTTAGGGTTAGGGTTCTTCCTATGAGTATTCATTCATTCACGTTTACGTCAAATGCTAAACCCCCATGTAGGGGGGAGCAAACACCTCGACTTTTTCTTTTCTTTCATCGTTGATATTTACTTTTTGTACGTGAAGACCCCCTCATCTCCGTGCAGCACATTCGTATGTACACTTTTTAGCCATTCAATCCTAAGGTCTAATGTAAGGCATAAATATCACAAAATAATTATTACATTCGACAAGATGGCCGTCCTTGTAACATTTGGATTGTGACCCTTGGGCCAACACTTTGCACCTCTAATACATACCTTTTTTTGTTGCTTTTTTTTTATGGGATAAATGTGTGGTGTGGTGGAGTTCTCTTCTTTAAGCCAATAGGCTAGGTAGGATGGGGGAATTGGTTAGAACTTACATTTTCAAAGGTTGTCTAACCGTCCTCTTTTTCTTTTCTTTTATTTCTTTATTTTATGTGTGCTATGAGGTTAATGCCACTAGTGGAGCCATTTCTTAGCACAAGTACAATGTTAGTGCTCCAAGTTGAATTTGTCCGTCAATCGATGATTAGTGTTTGATCAATACATCGAAGGATGTTAAAAAAAGCTCAACGCAAGATTATAACAATCAATTATAGGGCCATCAATCACTTTACCATACAGTATTATATGTGACTCTCACAAAGAGGATGGCCTTAGAGGTTAGAGTTAACATCGTGTAAAAATAGAAAAAATCCTTACCTAACAAGGGTTATTGCCAAATTGTATTTATGCAACAAAAACAAGTAGTCAATCATTCTTCTAGTTTGCTTGCATTCTTCATGCAAAGGGTGTTTGTCCCTTAAGTGTGAAAGGATTGTTGTACTTTTTAAAGATGTTAAAGGGATTTTGAGATGGGCTCCTTCCTAAAAATGAACGGAACCTATGTATCTTATCATGGTTGATGAACTTCAAATGTTGGATGACCAAGATACCATGGTTTGTGAGCATAACAAGTTGATGGCAAGGTCAAGCATGAATTTAAATGTTCAAATAATCAGTCAAATCAAGACTCTCAACCATGACTAGATTCACGTCCTCAAGAAACTACGTACCAACCTAGCCAATGTCATGTTGGGGTTGGACTAGAAATTTACATTTATCTCATTCATAAGCTAGTTAAATATCTTGTCCATTTTTGTTGGTTCACCATGAAAGGTCATGAGTAGAAAACTTTCGGATGAATAAAGACTATCAGGCTTGGTAGTTATTCACCTAGTACCAAACCAAAAGCAAAACCCTCTTCTCCATATCACCACCATTGTTTCAAGATGCACTAACACCTAACCTTTTATCTAGATATGGTGATTGCACATGCACAACATGAATTCAAAGAAGTTTAATGTTCAAAAAACATATTCAAATCCCAAATGGGTAAAACTATATTTGTTGAATTTGTCTCACAATTTATGTTTAAGTGTTAAAGTTTTTTGTGCAGAAGAACCTTCGGCCAACTATTTATAAAATAAATCTACATCCTACATGAGTGCTTTGCAACCTCTCTATTTTCAATTGTCTCTGAGAATATCAACTACATATGTTATTCTAGAGTCTAAATAAAGGAGGCGATTTTATTCTTGCTACTAATTAGCAATGGGCCCGGTTTGGTTTCGGTTTGGTTTTGGTTTCTTGGCCTTAAAACCAAACTGAACTGAACCAAACCATTTATATAAACAAAAACTAAACCAAACCGTTTATGAACTTTCAAGCCATAAAACCAAACCATTTAAGAAAAGGTAAACCAAACAATTTTAACCAAAACCGTTTAGGGAAAAGTTGAAACCAAACCGAGCCATTTAATAAAAAGTTTAAACTTAACCACATTTAAGCCAAACTAATTAAAAAATTAAATAAATAAAAATACACTAAATAAAATAAATGTCTATGTTTAAATAAATAAATAAACATTAATTAAGCCATTAGATTAAATAAACATTTAAGTTAAGTGAATTAAATAAATAAAAAACATAATTAAACCATTAAATTACATAAACATTTACGAGATAAAAAAAGTTAGCCTAAAAACCTTTAAACCAAACCACTTAAACCTATAAACCGATAAACCCCAGCTTTAGAACCAAACTGAATTAAAACCAAACCGTTTATTAATAATTATAACCAAACCATTTACTTATTTTGGAACTTATAAACCTTTAAACCATGGCTTAACGGTTTGGTTTGGTTTGAGGCGAAATCAGGCTCATTGCTACTACTGATCATATTCATATAACCAATAAGATTGGTTGTGGGTAACATATGCTATTTGCCATCATGTAAAGAATGCAAATGACAATCCATATAAGAGTATTGGGATTAACTATACACAAACTCACTGCTTGTATTAAAAATCAAACTTTGGGAGACTTGAAAGTACAAATGAAAAAGGTGAGACTAGTTTTGATCTTGTGAGGATTGCAAAAGAGCATGGTAAACTAGAGGAGCTAGTTCAAGAAAGGGCATCTCATTGTTGGTGGTGCTATAGTGAATAGTTGGTCAATAGCTTAGGTAAGAGTTCAAAGAACTCACAATACTACATTTGTATTACTTTCTCCAAATTGCCTTGCTTTAATTGGATCCTTTTTTCTTGCCAACTGTTTGGCCACTTTTGGTTTTCTATACATAAATTCAACTAGAAAATTATGCCAAATGGGGGTTGTGTGAATGATGATTACATATTGAGATTACAAGAAAAATTATATCAAGAATAATCATCTACTAGTATCTACATTCAAATGGAATATTCCACATTTACTCATGAATTGTGATCCATCCATTCAAACAAAATATTTTCCTCGCAAAGATAATGTAATAACAAAAAATCACCCCCACTTTCTCTAAATTAAAACCACAAATAACCTAGAGAAGATAAAATAATGTATTCATAGAGAAACTCATAAAATAAAATAAAAACGACAAATTACAAGTTACAACAGTGTCGATTATGTGACATAGTTTGATGAATCAAATCACTATAATTATACACAATATGAAGACTACAACACAATACATTTATACATACAAATATCGATTAATATCCTGTACCTTTCTTCTCTAAAGTGTGGTCTTTATAATACACTCTTCTTGATGATTTCAAATCGGTTGGGTCATAACGAAATGATTTATATTACATCCTGTATTCACCGTGATGCGGTAATGAGTTCACGGTTACATCCATTCTTGGCATGAAATATATATATAGATCAGTTATCAAGAAGAATTGAGTCACTCCAGGATAGCATCACATCCCTGGTTGCAGCAGGTATTCCTGGTGGACAGTTTTATTATTATTATTATTAGCCAGCTAAAGTAATTAAAATGTACATCTGAGTTTCTTAATACAGTACATTACACATGTATACTATGAATGTATGATATGGAGAATTTGTTTGCATGTATCAATGTCTATGCATGCAATGATCACATATACAAACATAGAATATAAATGTGTGTGAGAGAGACAAACAGACCTTGGACTACATCCAGCACCAGATTTCCCACATTAAACTCTCCTTCAACAAGTCGATAAATATCCATGAGCTGAGGACATTAAGAGCATCGTTAACACATTTAATAATAAAATCCCAATTCAGGTCCATTTGTGATCTTGTTAATTTCCCAAACCAAAATATACAACCACAGGAGAAATATCTTCCAATTAAAAAGTAGAATAGGTGTGCAAACCACCCCTAATGTGGTCAGACCAGATCCGACGGTGTTACTGGTAGTGTGACTCAATCATCAAGGACAGGAAATTAAGTGGTTATACAACGTTCATTCAATTATTTAAGTACCATGCAGTTACTGACCTCACGGACGTGTAATCTCGAATCCTCAGTAAATGCCAATATGAGTTGTCGTCTTATCGCAGCATCTGTGAGTACAACCTTGGCACCATCCTTTATTGTATCTGTGAGATCCAATTTTGCAACACTCGAATTTGAAGATCTTATCACATCACGCCTGCAAATTTGACCTTGTATTGTAAAACCTCCAATGAAGGATTAGAAGAAAGAAACAAAATCATATAAAGATATCTTACCCACTCCTTGCTTGTAGTGGAGTCATCATCTCGACTTGCTCCCTTGCAAGCGTGATCAAGTTCTCAAGTCGCTTCCATTGGAATAACCCATCTTTGAATAAAACCTGATAAAAAACAGTCAAAACATTCATGCATTCATACATTTGAATTAATTCAAACATTTACTGTATCAGATGCTGATTCAACCTTTTAATTAACTTCAAATTTAACCCTAGATTATTCATATGCTCATCTGCACAGGGATAGTATTCCAGCATGGAATAGCCCCACAAATTACAATGTAAAGACCATACCTGGATTAGACGCTCACGTAGGGCAGGATCCGGATCAGTCAATAAACGCTTGGCAACATATGGGTAGGCGACCTATACCATCAATAGTGAATAAATGATTGTTTACATTGATCCCCGATTCCAAAATAAAAAACATGTAGACTGCTGTTGGTTACCTCCAGAAACTTAAAATCTGGCTGAAGTGTTAGACATATTCCTTCTTGAGTTAGAAGAGAGCGTATGACTAGAGAGAATCTTTCAGGAATTCTTATTGGATACTGATATACCATCTGGTTGAATTTGGCTATAAAACCCAACAATGACCTCAGTGTGATACACAGCAATACATATAAAACGCTACATATCAAATAAATAAACTCTTCAAGGATCAAACTGATTAGCATTATTTCTTTGCATGATTTTGGTCGGAATGCGTAGTTTCAAAAAATACCCAGCAGATCAAGTATGTGGGTCGCCATACTTATATGTCACCAAGACAAAATCTTTATCTAACCAAAGGCCAAGATTCAAAGCAATAACCATCTGTGGAAACAAAAGATTTCTCCGACCATAAAATGGGCTCCCATATTTCTATTAGCATATTTTACAATACCCACCATCATTTTAACACTCATGGATTCTGGAGTCTAGACTTGTGTCTATAAAAAGAATTTAGGAGACTTTCTTCACCTTGTCTATGGTACAGTATTCTGGTTGGAAGATGCTGTGAGTGGAATATTTGTTCTATCATGTCAATATACTTTTAGAGGTACCAATAATTACAACTTCCCGAAATTTCTGAAAAGGAAAAGGTCCACCATCTTATCCTTTCCTTGATTTCCTTACGACCTGGCTTAATGGAGACCAGCAGAGGTAAGTTTGAATTAAATTTGCAGTTTGGACATAGTTGTTTCATTCCATTGGCTTTACTATTCTGATTTTACATGATCATATATATTGGATGTGAAATATATTTGGGTAAGCTGCAATTTGGGCCTATATGCCTGGTTTCATAAGCTCTAAAGTAATTAGCTATAGTTGGCTCATCCAGTACTAGTTATGGGTTATTCTACATGACTGAAAACAAGAAAAGTGATAATAATTACAATGACTTGAACTCAAGTAATGCTAATGATATAGAGGGGTGCAAAGAAATCTGCTTGGATACCAGTGATTATATTGCTGCATCATATAGGGTGAATGATGGAGCTTCCTTAGGGTAATCTTACCACATGGCTTCTCATGAATGGCTATGCCACCGATGGCATTACTCTATTGATGAAGTTGTTGGTCTCCCCTTCTAACACTAGCTTACCAAGTAACGGTGGGGTGAAGAGAGGAGTGATTATTGGGGCAGTTGTGGTGGTGGCTGTCATCTTACGTTAGTTGTCATTGCCATCATTACTCGGCAGTCAAAAACAGGAGGTCAGGGATGTGGATTGATGGGAGACTTCTAAATACTTAGTGAAATCCTCACAAGGTTGGTTCCAAAACTTGACTTGATCCACTCAAAAACAAACCGTTAAAAAAACATTCAATTTTGAGATTGAGAACATCTTGGGGCTTAGCATACCAAAAATCAGTCAATTAGTTCATATATACATTTCTCATCTATGAATTAGTTCATAAAGAACTTTTCCCATTCGAGATGTAAAATCAAATTGATGGAATGTGGAAAATCAGATACTTGCAACCACATTTCATCAGTTCATAAAGCATGTCTCAAACTATATGTGAATGAAGGAGCAAGATTTTTACCAGTTACAGAACGGAAATTGAAGTCAGACAATCCCTTCCCAGTAGAGTTTTGCCAAATTGCTTCTAAAGCCGGTACAATGGGAGTCAAGTCTGTCCCAGGTGCAAGGAATCCCAACCTTGTGAAATCATTTGCCATCTCCACATAATCTTCATTAACCGCATGTACCACTGCATCGATCAGAATCTGCTTATTTTGCTGTTTTGATAAGACATCAAAGTAACTTCTAGGTTAAGAGAAATCAAATGGTAACTATTGCTACAGCAAGAGAATAAAAGTGTTGGTACTCCATGAACTTACCTGACTTAAGACTGCAACATTTCCAAAGTCCACATATGCAATGCGTCCATCTCGCATGGCAAAAATGTTCCCTGGATGTGGATCACCATGAAAGAGCCCAAACTCAAGTAATTGTCTTAAGGCTGCACTCACTCCCACCGTTATAAAGGCAGGCACATTTATCCCAGCATCTTTAATAGCCTGCATTTAGTAGATACAGCTTTTCATAACATGGGATTTCAGGCTTGATCGATATGGTGACCACATTAACCGTTTTTCAATATTAAAAAGAATATAGATTGATTGATTGATAGCAAACCTGTGGATCAGTGCAACGTATTCCATCTATCCATTCCATTACAAGAACTTTCGGTCCACATAGATCTTGATACACTTCTGGTATTTTTACTGTTCGGTCGTTCTTAAAATTTTCCAAGAAATCTTTGATATTGCGAGCTTCCTACACAGTAGAACCAAAAACCACCAGCACCTGCATTAAAAACATGTCACATCAAAAGACCAACCGAAATTAAATTTTCTTGAGAGGATTCTTCTCCTCAAAAGAAAGTTTTGACGCAGACTGCATCATGTACACCGAGATGGCTAATCGCAACTCACAAGTGTGTAATCAAGCTCTTCAAGAAGCTTTTCACCAAATTCATCTACAATAAGCTCTGCATTGCAACCAAGCTTCTTCAGACTCACACCATTTAGGAAGGACGCCAATGTCCTGAAAAGAAATAAATCCCTGTATATGATGGGCTCTATTCCTGGTCGCTGAACCTGTTAAAAATCCAAGGCATGATAAGGGAAGTTTTATGACTACATCAGAAGAACAGTATTCTCCACTTTAATAAACACATATTAGTCTTCAACGACAGAACCCAAAAACGGAATGATGCATTCAAAGAAAGTGGAAGTCAGAATGAAGAATATTTTTCTTAGGTAAAATTTTTATTACCATATACAAGGCATACAACAGGAAGTAAATAATAAAGGCAACATTTCATGAGTGGTTTGCAACATCATCATTCAATAATATCTTGACTTCATGCCTCTTTTGACAAAACACCATATAATGGCAATGTGATTGATGCTATCGACACTAAATCATCCCATGTGAGAGAATTTGTGTTTAAGTCGTATGGCCCTTAAACATGTAAAACTTCCAAAGGACTGTAATACTCAGTGAACCACCAATTTAGTTGAGTTTCCTAACCACACACACCTCATGTAAACGATGAAAAATATCCTTAAGCTTTAAGACTGACTAAGCCTTAACTTCACATCCACGGAGCTAGATTACTCCTACACAGAGAAGCTGAAACCTATTCGCAAATATTGGCACCCCTATTGGTATTTCTTTTTATTGCTAATTAATAGAGGGACACACGATAAGATTGAGTCCAAACTCTCAAAACAGAACCAGTTGTTAAAGCCTGTTTCAGCAACTAAAACCCATACATAGCAATTTCATGGCTCTCCACTATGCATAATAGAAAAGAAATCAAATCAGCTACTCCTGCTGATTCCAGCACTCTAAACTGACTCTCCATAAGATCTAAAACTGAGTTTCAAGTTCTACATAAAAAGAGGTTTTTTCATGCCAATTTTTCTCATATTGCCAAGTGCCGCCTCCTAAAAAACAAATATCAGCCCACTTGTCCACTGACCCCATTGTTTTGAACTTTATTTATATTTGAAAAAGAAACTTGAAGAACATGAATCATGTGCCATACTAGAGCTCCAAAATGGAAATGGTCTCGACTCTCGCGTGATGCAAACAGTTCTCATGTATGGGAGACATTAAAACTGCTTTGTCAATCGAGATCATATGATCAGGATCACAATTGGCATAAACTATGCCTATTATTTATGTTTCAGAAAAATAACGGAATCTTGCAAGTTGCCAAACAATTATTTTATCCAATAGCGAATGAATTTACTACAAAATAAAAATTACAGAGAGCACAATGAACATATCATCTAGTTCAGATGTAGACAACTGTGAAAAATCAATTCAGGGGTTCTCCCTAATGAATCTTGAGGAAAGGCAATACCTTAATAGCAACCTCACTTCCTGTGCTGCGGAGAGTGGCCTTGTACACCTGCCCCAAACTCGCAGCAGCAACCGTTTCTGCTGATATCTTACTGAATACTTGTTCAAGAGGTGCATTCAACTGCTCCTCTATGATGTCAAATGCAATCTAAATAGATACAACAACGTATATGAGGCAATATGCATCAAATCCTCTCATTATATCAACATGAATTTTAAACAATGGAACTACTTGATCACACCTTGTTTGGGAATGCTGGAACATCATCCTGCAATATGCAAAGCTCATTCATATAATCCTGACGAATAATATCCGGCCTGTTTGCCAGAACCTGCATTAAAAAATAAATCGGTAACAACGCCGCAAAATATGTACACAACTTCCAGATGAAGCCTCACTAAGAAATGACTACCTGACCAGCCTTAATGAAAGAGGGTCCTAGATCACAGAGCAGATTCCTCAACTGTTCCGCTCTGTATGCCACCATCTCTTCGCCCTTGCCAATGAGACAATCGTAGGAGAGGCTACCCCAGTAGTATCCCAATTTGAAAAGAATCTCTGCCCCCCGTGAGATGACCGAGAAAAACGAATCAGGAGAATCTACAACTCTCTTCCGGACCTGTACAAAAGAGACCATTTTTAATGGTAGTGATTACCCAGTCGTAAGACTCCCTCTAATTTACACTCTTTTCTGTACATGTGGGTGTAGCTGGAAATTATTTAGCAGAACAATACATGTCGGAAGAGAACGAAAACAGAGAGCGGGTAGAGTGGAGTTACAAGTAGTAAAAGACGAAAGGAACTTACTCCTTCCGGTGTGTACTTTCGGAAAGGTATACAGACACCACGCTCGAGGTCAAGCTCGTCCATGGCAGTGCTGGACTTGGGATCAATAGAAGGAACATCTATGGCAGGGCTACCACGGCGTCGAAGGAGAGTCCGAGCAGAAGATGATGATGATGATGATGATGATGGCGGTGATGAAATGGCCAAGATTCGGGAACTAGAGATCCTCCGCCTCCTCTGCCTCCCTCCAATGATGACGAAGAAGGGAGCTTCGGCGGCGGCTGCAGGGCCATAGCCGTCGAGCTGAGGAGGGATGCGTAACCCTAGGAATGGATCTGTGGATGGAGTTGCCATGGAGAGAGAGAGAGAGAGAGAGAGAGAGAGAGAGAGAGAGATGGACACAGGGAGTTGCGTGGTTTTCCTGCTCTTGACTCAGAACAGGGCCTGTGGCTAACCTTCTGCCAACACCAACCAATCTTCTTCCTTTTCTTATTTTGGACAGAACAGAACAGAACAAGAACAGAACAGTCTCCTTCGTTTTCCTTCCTTATCCGTTCCTGCGCTTCTGTCGTGGGCGAAAAGGACAGCCCCCTCCTCCATCGCCGCCGGCGTAGAAGCTTTTGCCGTCTTCCCTTGCTTTTTCACACGGTTCGGTTCGGTTTGAGCCGAAACCGAGCCCATTGCTAAGGTTCGGCTCGAACCGAACCGTTAAGCCATGGTTTAACGGTTTATTGGTTCCAAAAAATTTAGTGGTTTGGTTTGGTTTGGATTTTCGATAAACAGTTCGGTTTTGGTTATGTTCGGTTCTAAAACTTAGGTTTATAGGTTTTTGGTTATTTTTTTTGGAATGCGCTATTTGCCCCCCATTTTGGCTATTCGCCCCCCCTAAAAAATAAAAAAAACTTTTTGGCTATTTTGGCTAAACCACCACCACACCCCCCCCCCCCCCCAAAAAAAAACGAAAGGGGACACTCTCTTCAATATCTCTCAGAGATATGGCGTAAGTTCCTCTCCCTTCTTTCTCTTTCTTCTTCTTCTTCTTCTTCTTCCTCAAGTTTCCAATCAATTCTGTGGATTCCTTTTTCTTTTACATTTATTCTTCGTTTTCCTTCTCCTTGGCGCGCTATCTTTGATGATGAAGAGTTAAAACGATGCCTTTCCTTCTTCTGAACTGTAGGTTTCCGTGGACGCTCTGAGAGTGGCCAATGGAATCGATGGTGATACCATCTATGCAGGAGAGACACTCGTTATACCTAACTGAGGATCCATGTCACTCTTTGATGATTTCTACTGGACTTTTATCCTATAAAATCATCTGATTTTCTTGTTACGGAATTTGAAATGAAAACCATTCTTGGGTAAAGAAAAGATAACAAACTTTTCTCATAGTTAATTGTTTCATATGCATCGAAATCAAAGAAATGATGTTTTGATCGATCTTGAATATCTCATTTTGTGGCCATCTTAAGGTCTCCATTGGTTGAATGATTTTCTAGGGATCTATAATATCTCAAACATGATGGCTTGTGTTTCACATGAATCTCTTACTGTAAACCATATTCTAATTCTCCCCTTACAATAATGTGGTGTTAATAGTATGCTAATGCCAATTCATTGTCTTCTGTGTCATCTGATAACATGTTCATCATTTACCATCTTTTGTCACGTATATTTCTGTTTTGTTTAGCAATATTCACTGTATGTTAGTTGTCTCTTATGTCTGGTGGTGGAAATAGGAAACAAGCAACTTAAATAGGTCTAGCTATGTCCATGGATCAAACAAAGCATTGTAACCTGAAACTTCTCTAAAGATACAACTTATGAGTCACCTACGAAGTAAAGTGAGAATGCTTATATCTTATTTCCCAATAACACTTAAAACAATACCTTGTTGGAACAAATCTGCTTGTCTAAGACAAAGGCAGTCGTAGACTAGAATTTCCAACAAGCTTATTCCCCCCAACGAATGATAGGGCATAGTTAAGTAAGAGGTCCTTTGTTAAAACCGTATTCCTCTTCCAGCCAGAGGATGCAAAAGAGATTAAACCAGTGACTTGTCAAGTGATTTGGTTGTTGTTGTGAAGTACCAAATAGCTAAAATGAGTTATATTAATGGAAGTCAAATACAACCTTCTTTGTATTACAAAAATAAAATAAAAATTGTGATAGTTCTCACCTCAGCCAAAACAAATTTGTGATATATATCAACTATTACACTTTACAACCTCATAAAAAGGTTTATCAACTATTACATAAAAAGGAATCATTGTCAATAACATTCTTAGTACTGCAGGGGCAAATAGCCAAAATGGGGGGGCAAATGCATATCACAAGTGCGTGCATTGTGACCAGCTTGACCACATTTGGAACATTTGCGACCGGTAGAGTACTCAAATAGTGACTTCTCCCTTTGGTTGGCCTTTTTGTTCTTCGACCCTGCAGGGTGACCTCGCTTCCTAGTCACCACCATTGGATTGGAGAGAGACTGCAGTGGTGCCTGACTTGCTTCATCCAATCGTGTCATGAGAACAACAACCTGGTCATCGTCAGTTTCATACAATCTTTGCTCGATTTTCCTCATCAAACGCCTTCTGGGAGACAAACATGGCTAAACTATAGCGACGTGTTGAACCACTGAACACGCAATCAAGTGCCATTGACAGTGAATATCTTCAATATGGAATCTTTGATTTCTTTGGATGCATCTCAAAATGTCATGACAACATGGGACACCAAAACTTGATCGAAACAACCCCATACATTCATCACCATAATCGTTGTGAATAACTTTCTTGTACTGCTCCAGTAACTTGTCTAATGCGTGTTTGGATATCTTCTTTACTAGCGGCCTCATGAACTCGAGTGCATGTCGATGTGCCTGTGTAGACTTGTCAAACTCCATTTTGGTGTTCAATTCTGTTAGTTGTGTGTCCAGTAGTAAACGAATTTTCTTGAATACAGTGAGCAGATCGTTATTTACAATGCCTAAAACCCTCTTGACGACATAATGGTTGCCTTCACTGCGAGAGGTGCTGGTCATTCCAAAGTGAGGGAAGCGACCAATCCAATAACGTACAATCTTGTCTTTGTGAATCAGCCAAGTCTTGTATACATACTGCACCAGCGCATCATGACTTGGTCGCCATTTCATTTGAAACGTGGCCCAGTTTGCCTCAAAATCTAGCTCGTTGGAAGAGTATAGAAGCTGGTTCCAGTCGTCCATATAGGCGTTTGTGTTGTCGGTGCTTGCAAACTTCGTCGTTGCATAGGCCATAATGTTTTTGTTGACATGCCAAATGCAAAGCAAATTCTTTGTAAAAGGGAACACGATAGCAATTGCAGTCATCAAGGCAAGTTCTCGATCAGTTACAACTACTGATGGCTTTGTCACAAATTTGAATGATTGCAATGCCCAAACATACATGGGTTCCGTCTCGTTGCATATGAATGCAAATCCAACATTGAACGTACTATTTGTGGCCGTAATTCCAACGATGTTGAGCAACGACATGCCAAATCTATTCGTTTTGAAGGTGCAATCCATGACAAATACCACATTGAACCGTCTGGCAAGATTTGCCGACTTTTGATGACAAAAGAAAAGGCCATTGATTGAGCCATTCGAGTTCACCTTGGAATTGAAGATAAAGTCGCCAGTGGAGATCTTATCGTACAACACTTGAATTGGCGAGCGCCCGTCAAGAAACTCGGCTCTTGCAACCACTTTTTCGTTGTAGATTTCTTTCCTGGTGGTCCATTGATTTCTGGTTTTTTCTCTCAAGTAGGCCAAAGTTGAAGCCGCATCAGTTCTAGCATTTGCCATGTCTCGAACAATGGCTTTTTCTATTAGTTAGTCTACGAGCCGTTGATATACCACCGAGATTGTCATAAATAGGATGATTGTGTACAATGGTTGCCTTTTTAATAGTCCACTGTCCCATTTTCTTCAAGAAGTTTGCTCTAACGAAGAATGGGCAGTCCATTAGACGAGTCCCTGTTTGTCTTTTGCGAGTATCGTCAGTCAAGCCTAGAGGGTTGCGATATTTTCCCCCATAGTAGCACTTGAAAGTGACTTTTCTATTGTCGCTATGCTTATCCACCACAACGATGATATTCTGAGCCAAAATAGCCAAAATAGGGGGGCCAAAATAGCCAAAAAGTTTTATTTTTATTTTTTAAGGGGGGCAAATAGCCAAAATGGGGGGGCAAATTGCGCATTCCTTTTCTTTTTTACCTTAATAGTTTATTCATTTAATGGTTTAATTAATGGTTTTTTATTGATTTAATAAATTTAACTTAAATGCTTATTTAATTTAATGTATTTTTGTTTATTTAGATGTTTAATTAGTTTGATTTAAGTGGTTAGGTTTAAATTTTTTATTAAATGATTAGGTTTGGTTTTAACTTTTCCCTAAACGGTTTGGTTTTAAATGGTTTAGTTTAAATACTGAGAGTTCATAAATGGTTTGGTTTGGTTTGGTTTCTTTGCCTTGAAACTGAACTAAACTGAAACCGAATCGCGCCCATTGCTACCCATTGTTACATAGAAGGCCTCTCCCTCCACACATACACACACACACACACACACACCCCACACACACAAGGTCTTCTAAACCTAATAACCCCTTTGGGCCTTTTAACTTCACCTTTAATGTTTCTACATGGTCTCGATGTCCTTCGACTCACTCATTCCCTCTCCCCCTTTCTGATGTCCGAAGAGAAACAAAATATCGTGGCGCCTCGCCAACCGAGGATGTCCATGTGAAGGTAATACACATTCTCCCTTATGGAGGAAATGTGATTCCAAAGCCTGATGTCATGCACCAAATGACTGTCCAATCAAACATTCCACAAACAACTTTCTACAATGAACCAAAGATAGTGTTCAATATGCCACGAGTAATCACATTGATGGATACATGTGGGTGCAATATGTGACCATACGAAGCCTGCCTTTATTAACACATGTGGAATGTGCTCTAGTTGGCAGAGACCCATGTTGGAGTAGGTGGACGATGATTCAAATAAGCCTACCAAGGAATCTATATCTAATGTGTTATGATTATGAAGAGGAGAGACACATATGAAGGTCTCTATGGACGTTGGAAGATAATGAAAATAGTCCCAATGTGAAACTAATATAGCTAAACATGAGCACAAAAAAATACGTGATGTGGGTGGCAATACAAAGACAACTTTTCAATATTGAAGATTGGTGTTTGAGTAGGAAATAGTCTTGCAAGAAGCCCTAAAGAGGCAAAAATTGATCAATTAGAAGAATGTCAATGGATGCTTAAAGAATACTAAGAGAGTGCTCTTAAGGAGGGAAACTTGACTAAACAAAATGGAGTGTCTTAGGGCTGTGGAATGGAGGGATATGGAATACTCACTGTGCTACTAGATTATATGCTATCCATTCCTCTTAAAGATTCAATTGAATTCACGGATCCAAATAGCACAAAATAGAAGTCGCCTAGAGGCAAATCTAGAATGAAGGAAAGCGATGATTGCAAATATCTAACTATAGATCATTTGGTCTTGTTGAGAATCAAGCTCAACCTAACATTGTGCGTGAACACACCTTTCATAGACATTACCAGTCCGTGACAACACCCTTTGAGAATCTATGAGCACTCAAAGGTCAAAAGTCACACCACTACTCTCTACACGTGAACTATGTGTCATCGAATCATATTCTATGACACATAACTAATGAGTTTCATATTCCTCATGACTAATGGGTCTTGACTCTTCACATTCCCCAAGAGAGTGATTGTTGACTAATATAGTATTCTATACACATGTATAGAATACTACGGTACATTCTCACCACACGATATTATATGGTCATGCCCATAACATCAATCTAGCCCACTTGCCTCATTCTGACTGTGTGTTGTGCTCTACGCCAACATTCAAGAAGAACCAACTCATCATTATCGTAGTGCGACTACATAGCTCGTGTTCGAGAGAGAAGGAAAAGAAAAGAAGAAATAAATCTTCATCGACAATGAATACTCAAATGGGGAGCGCTATCCCTAACGAGAAGCTAGATAGGAACAACTTTGCATCTTGGGAGTACAAGATGCACCAATACCTTGTCAGTCAAGGATATTGGAGCTACATCAAAGGAGCACAAGAAAATCGACCTGACCCAAAAGACGCTGATTACTCAACATGGGAGCAAGCGGCAAGCTGAGTGATGTATTGCTTGGCGACATGTGTTCATGACCACATGCTCGGCTACATTCGAGCAGCCGAGATGTTGAAAGAAGCATGGGGGAATCTACGGAAGATTTTCGCGGCCAACACAACCGCAAGAAAGCTTCAACTCCGCCAAGAGTTGAACAATATCCAACAAAGACATATGTCCATCACATGCTACACCTTGAAGATCAAGGAGCTTTGTGATTCGCTTGGCTCGATAAACGTCAATGTGGAGGATGATGAGATGGTGCAAATATGCCTCGGCGACCTTGCACCATAGTTCGGCGCGATGAGGATCATCATACTAGCATGAGAGAATCCTCCCTCTTTCTTCAATCTTCAATCCATGTTGTTGGTCGAAGAAAACCATGTTCGAACAAGGAGCAACGCCTCCGAAGGCCACATGCTTTACTCACACTCAAACAGAGGAAGAGGATGCGGTCGTGCAAGAAGAGGCTGATTCGGCCAAGGACAAGGCAGATGAGGCCCGATTTATGAAAACAACTTGCAATTTCGGTAAGAAAATGGAAACAATCGATGAATGTTCAGAATAAGGGGGAGCCACCATTCCGGTCCGAGCTGACAAACCTCGATCAAATATGGATATTGCGGCAAAATCGGCTAGCACGAAGAAGAGTGCCAAAAGAAGAAGCGTGAGTCGGCTTCCACAAGCTGACAACTTACCAATTACGCCACCAACTCTGACTATGACGATCATGGTGGAATGTTCGTGATGAGACATAGAGCAAATTCTATGTTGGCTTCTACTTTGAATAGTGCCTCTAGTTTGGAAGACGTATGGTTCGTCGACTCCGGTGCCTCGAACCATATGACGCCTCATCAAGAATGGTCCTGAGAACTTCGAGAGCTAGACCGACCCGACTATGTTGAAACTGGAGACGACACTACTCATCTGTTTCGACACATCGGCAATGTTCCATTCGAAAAAGAAGGTAACCAAACTTACATTAAGAATGTCTTGCATGTACCAACCATTACTAAGAATTTGGTCTCCGTTGGCCAAATTGTTAACCAAGGGATGCAAATTCGATTTAATCAAGGCGATTGCTTCATTGGGAAAGAAGGTCTACTCGTCACTCGTGGACGAAGAGAGGGCCGAATGTTCATTCTCAACTCGTACAAGATGAAAAAGGCACCAAAGTTGACACCGACATAGAGTTGTGGCACAACCGGATTGGCCACATCAACCTCCAAAAGCTCAAGGCAATGCAATCAAAAGGAGTTGTCATCGGACTCCCGACCTTCAAAGAGAAAGAGATTGAAGGTGTATGTGTAGCTTGCCAATTTGGCAAGCAACATCAGTGTCGTGAAGATCGTTCACTACGCGCGGATCGTGAGGCGGAACCGCCGATGTTCTGGGTCAGAATGACTCGAAGTTTGCACTAGCTTTAACAAGAAATGATTTTAGATGGATTGAGAGAGAGAGAGATTGAGATTAAGATTCCAAATTTGAAACAAATTGAGAACGATTGAAATGGAAAGAGAGATTAAGATTGAACTCTTGATTTTAGATTTGAAGAACAAGATATATCATCAATTAGATAACGAATTTTCTTCTCTTAATTTCATAATTCATACATAGCTCCCTTTGATCTTTTTCATCCACTCTTTTATAGATGCCCCCATGCATATGATGCATGTGAGGTTTGCCATTTGGCGCTCATGCATTACATGTGATGCATGATAACCATGTCACTCAATCAAGCTCTAACATGATAGTAAAAACATTTCTAAAGAAATGTCTTGGCTTAGTGGTAAGTTCATTGCCTCCTATCTTGGAGGTGCAAGGTTCAAGTCTTGCTTGCATCCCTTTGATTACAAATTTCTAATAGGTTTTTTAGTTTAGATGATTTTGTTCATTTCACACCGAAATCATCGCGATCAACCTATACGATCGATCCGTCTATCTGGTCCGCTTCCGACCCGGTGATCCGGTTCGTCCGTTCCGATTTCGGATTCGGCTCTGCCAAAACCATTACGAGTAGTTAAGCCACAATTTACTCCAAGAACATTCTGTGCTCCACACATAGACAAAAAGTAATAACTTCTGGCTCTAGTTATATACTGTGGGAGCCTAACTTGTCCTATCTATGTGGGATATCTCACAATTTTGTTTTTCTCTTCTTCTTCTCAAACTTTACACTCACATAACTCGACACTCATTTGTCCATTTCACATGTAGTAAAATGCATTTGGAAGCTCTTGAAGACATCAATCTTTTCGTACCAAGATATAATATAATATCTTCATTATTATTATTCCATATTGTGTGTGAAGAATCACACTCGATTTTGTACATTCCATGCAATTTTCACACCGTTGGCGAAAATCTTTACGACATCCACCCCCACCAAACCCCACGTCCTCTGGTACGTTGTCGCGTTGTTACGCGCGTTCGTGTAGAAAGGGGCGGGACCACGGGGGTCTTGGACCGAGGAGCGAGAGAGAGAGAGAGATTCACCGACACGTAGAAGCGAGAAAGAGAGATATAGAATGTAACGGTTAATTATTATGGCAATAGATTACAAACTCCGACAGTTACAACTGACAAAGCAGCGATGGACCCGACATGGGGACCCTACTCACGCACACCGACGACAATCACACGACTCAAAGAAACAGGAGGGGGCAAAGGGAGCGACCCTACTGGAAGCACACGGGCTGTCCACGAAGCAGAGGCAACGACCTCCCGACACCCGTAGAGAGCGACAATTCGAGACGAAGAGAGAGAGCTCTGCCTTCCGTTGTTGAGGTATTCCTCGCGGATGCGTGGAATGAGGCGGGACCTCTGGGGTCCTGTACCGAAGAGCAAGAGAGGAAGGAGAAGAGACCCTCTACGTGTGAGCGTAGATCCACAGGGACACGGCCCTTCGACGCAAAGACGCAAGTGGGACAGCGACACAGAAAGACACGAATGTATGTATGTATTAACAAAGACAAACAACAAAAACACGAAGTCGGTTACAACTGAACAGGCCGGCGAACAGATGCCGATGCCTGTTCGTAAACGCACAGAAGGAGAAGAGTAGGTTGGAGGTGCTGCCGGAAGCACTCGGGCATTCCTCAGAGCAGCGCGAGCCTCCCGAAAACCTGCACAGAAAGCAGCCACGGAGTTTGCGAGCCAGAGAGAGAGAGAAGCCTTCGCCCACAAACCGACAACACTTCGTCCTCGACTCTCCGCGATCCCTTCCTCCTCCTCATCTCCCTCCTTTTATAGGCCAGGAAGGAGCCGTTTCCCCTTTACTTCTTACCTATCGAATCTACCTGCCTAGGATCTCCTATGTACAACGTAAGGCGCACGTGCATGAAGAGCCGGTTCCTACGCTCCGGTGCACCGATTCCGCTTGTGGACGATTTTCTTCACGACATCCGCCCCCACCTAACCGCGCATCCACCGGCATGCGCCAAATTGAGTTGAGCCAGAGAAAACCGGTCCAGCCTTTATTCCCCGCCCGTCGGTTCTTCTTCGGTTTCAGATCGTTCGTCGTCTCGGTCCAGGTTATCCGGATCCGGCTCGTCGTCGTGACGCTTCTTGAACGCTTTGACCCGCTTCCCAGCTACCGGTATCGCCATTCTCGTGCCGTCGAGTTCCGCCAGATGGTACGTCCCGTTGTCATTGGCGCTTTGTACCACGTAAGGCCCGAACCACCTTCTTGCGAACTTCCGTGTCGCTCGGTGCTGGTTGTCGAGGCTGCTGTCGTAGATTAGCACCCAGTCGCCTTCCTCGATCTTCTTCGGTCGGAGCCGGTGCGTTCGGTCGAACCGGGCTTTGTTCCTCGTCCTTGCCACCCGAAGCTTTTCCGCAGCCTGCTCCACGTCCTCCGGTCTTCGCTCGAGCTGCCGTATGCGCGCCGTCAACAGTTCCTCCCGGCTCATCTCGTCTCTCCAGTCCACGGTTGCCCATGAGGAGATCGTACGTTCCATTGGCATGATCGGCTTCTGCCCAAACATGAGCTCTGCCGGCATGAATCCGGTTACCGAACTGTGCGTAGTTCGGTCCGCCCACAACGCGTAAGGCAACAGCCGTGGCCAGTTCCCGACTTGTCCTTCGCATGCCCGAACTAACGCCTTGACGATCGGTCCGTGTCCGCGCTCCACCTTCCCATTCGCCTCCGGATTGTACGCAGTGGTAAGCGAGAGCTTGACTCCTAGCCGGTCGAACAGCTCCTCGGCCTCTTCGGCGTCCAACTCCCCGCGATCAGCCACGATCTTCCCGACGCACCCGTACCGGCATATCACGTCCTCAATTAGGAACCGACATATGGCCGCGGTTGTTTTGTTCTGAAGGGCTCGACCTTCCACCTGGTTCGTCAGATCTTCCCGAGCCAGGACCAGATACCGCATCTGTCCTACTCCCATCGGCATCGTCACCAGATCTACCATCCATTTGAAGTGGATGGTCGGAGGGTACGTAGGGTGAAGCTCGTCCTGATGTCGGACTACGGAGTGCATCTGGCAGCTCTCGCAAGTTGTCACGAACCGATGCACGTCCCGGTACAGTTCCGACCACCAGTACTTCCCCTTTATCTTCTCGAACGTGGCCCACGTTCCTCGGTGACCAGCCCAAGGGCTGTCGTGGTAGGCCGTCAGCAGCTCCTCCTGTTCTTCCTTCATCGCCACCACCCAGAGCGGGACGTCGTTCCTCTTCTTCGGGTGCTTCCATAAGTATCCGTCCCGGAGAAAGAATCGGTATGCTTTCTTCCGGATCCGGTTGGCCTCGTCCCTCGTCCATGACGCATCCGGCGTCATTGTCCTCAAAAACCCACCGATCTGTAGCCACTCGCCGTCGTACTTGCTCTCGTCGAAGTCGTTAAGTGCCGGAGTGCTCGTCCCATCGGTCGTCACGTACGCCGCCTCAAAGAAGTCCACGCCGACTTCTTCGTCCTCCGAAACCATGTTGCCCTCGTCATCAAACCTCGCCCTCGAAAGCATGTCGGCCATGGCGTTGTCCTTTCTGGAAATGTGCCGTATTTCCGGATCCAGGGACTTGATGTACTCTATCCACCTGAGCATCGCCAGGTTCGGTGTCGCGCATCCGGAAACCATGCCGAGAATTGGCAGGCAATCCGTCTTGATAATCACTTCCGTCCCGATCAGGTAGTCTTTGTCGGCCTTTACTGCCGAAACGATACCCCAGAGTTCGCGTTTAACCTGGGCGTACCCTCGCTGTCGCTCACTGAGGACCTTCGTGCCGAATCGGATTAGGAACCGAATGCCGTCCCTGTCTTCTTGGTTGACGACCCATCCGACCCCGGTCGGACTCGTATCCACCGTTATGTATACCGGGGTACCCTTCTCGTATACAGCCTTCCAGAGCGCCGGTGCTGCCGCAAGAGCTTCCTTCAGCTTCCGGACCGACTCCGTGTGCTCGTCTCGCCACTCGAATTTTCGCCCTTTCTTCAGCAACCCGTATAGCGGCTCCGCAACGTGGGCGTAATGCGGGATCCATATGTGGTAGAATGCGCATGCCCCCAAGAACCTCCGAACTTCCGTAACCGAGCTATAGTCGGTCTTCATCGCGGAGATGGCTTCTACCTTTGTCGGAGACGGCTTCCGGCCATATGGTCCACATAGGTGTCCGACCACCAGAATTTCTGATTGCCCGAAGGCCGATTTCTCCCCCGAGAAGGTGAGCCTCGCATCCTCTAGCCTTTGTAGCACCTTCTCGCAGTCGTCGATGTGTGTTGCCACGAATCGCCGGCATCCGTCCGGCCCGACTGTCTCATTCTTCTCTTCCATCGGGCACCCCTTGATCGGGATGTCATCTAGAAACGGCATGGTGATGTCCGAGATGCAATCCCTCAGTACCTTGTTCATTGCATTCACCATGTGGGCCACCGAGTTGGTCCCTCCTTGTGGCAGGGTACACATTCGCAGTAGGCTGAGGGGAGTCCGCATCGTCGTAATGTCTCTGCTCTCCACGGCTAGCTGGAACTGGTCATACCCCGAGTACAGATCACCGACCGAGTAAATCGACCTTCCGGCGAAGGCCTCCGCGAACTCGTCTATGGTCGGTCCGATTCCTGCGTTCCGAATGGTCACTCTGTTGACCGGCTGCAGGTCCTGAATGAAGCGCAATGTTCCGTTTTTCTTTGGTACGGTAAACCATCGGTTCGAGTATGGCGCGCTCGACGGTTCGAGAATACCCATATCGACTTTATGCCTCAGTAGCTCCATCAACTCCGGGATGTGAGCTCTTGGTACTGGAATCGGCTTGAGATTCCACGGCACATGCGGTACCGTGAATATCACCATCGGCTCCACGATCATCGGGTCTAAGCACCCAATCTCTTCCGGCGAGAACGCGAAGGCTTTCCCGTGCCTTCCGAGCATTCTCCGAAACCGGTCTTCCTGCGCCGGTAGTAGGAACCCGCCCCCACTGATCTTGAGCTCCCGGAGCGTCCCGTCGGTGAAGGTGTGTCCTATGTAGGCCGGATCTCGTAAACTGGGGTCCGACGCAACCCCTCTAATTCGGGACTTGCTGCCCTCCGGTAAGGGTGCCGCGACTGGCCTTACCTTCCGGTCCACAGTCTTGTACTTCGTGCTAACCCGGGCTGTCCGATCCGACCCGAGCCCCTGACTGAAGTCCGCGATGACTCCGTACATCTCCTCGGAACATACCGGTATCGTCTGGTCTTCATTAAGGTCTTCTCCTGCTACCTTCCTCAGCATCCCCAAGGTGTCGTCGAAGGAGACCGCCTCCACGGCCCCGCTGATTTCCTCGTCCGGGCCGAGAACTCCGCACGCTCGAAGTCGCTCCTTCGCCCTTGCCCTTTCTCGGCCAACGATGCCGGCTATCATACACCCTCCGTTGTTGGAGAAGCAGAATTTTCTACCTATCGCACAAGGTTTCTTCGGTTTCGGTTCTATCGTACAGTTGTGGGGTCTTTCCCGAGTGTCCGGGCTATCTCGTCCCCACGCCTTGGCAGCCCTCTCTAAAAATCCTCCCGGTTCTCACCACCGAGGGATTCGCGGTTTTGCTCGTGGTTCGGCCGCACCGTCAGAAATTGGACCGAATGGCGTCCGTCTTGGCTTTTGACCCTTGCGTAGGCTGAACCGTTGTCCAGCACCTTGGTCTCCATTCGCGCCGCCGTGATGTATGGTCCCCCTAATATGACCGGGTGCGAGGACGTCTCCTGTATGAAGAAGTGCTGGTCAATCTCGACGTCGCCAATCTTGACTCGCACGTTCGGGCAGGCCCCGTGCAGTTCCTCGGTGGCGCGCATCGCCGCCCGTATCTTCCACCCGTGCTTGGTGTTGATTGGCCACTTTCCCTTCTTATAGAAGTGCATGGACATCAGGTTTATTTCCGAACCGTGGTCCACCAATGCCACCACCGGTTCCTGAACATCTCCGATCTTCACCGGGGTCTCCGTGGTCGCTCGGGCCTAGTGCGGCTTTGAATAGTGGCTCTCCGCCCACTCATCTTCCAGCGCCATGTCGTCGATGTGCGTCGTTCGCACCTCCACCGGTCTTTCCGGTTCCGTCTCCGTCGACAGCCTCTTCCGTTTCACCAGGTCCACAATGGAGTCGTGGAACTCCTTCTTGGCGATCCCTAGCACCTCTCGCAATGACAGCTCCACTTTGCTGTTGAGGATCCGTTCTTCTAGGACCTTTCGTAGGTCCGTAGTCCTTTCTATTTCCGTCCCCAGTCGGTATCCGCCCTTCCTGGGGTTATCTTGCGGGCTGGACCCACCGACATCGTTCCGTTGTTGCCCGAATCGGGTCTCGTACCGTTGTGAGGGCCCGACCGCTCCGACTTTCCCCACCCGTTTGTCTTCAACCAGAGCCTCGTAGTTCCGGCAGGCGGCTTCTACAAAGCCCGTCTTCTCCTCGACCGGATCGCTCACCCGGTTATTTCCCGGACCCGTCTCTCAGCGCGGTCCGTTTCATCTTTCCTTAGCCGTGCGCCGGCAAGACCTTCCAGCATTGCCGACCAGAATCCGTCTTTGCCCTCCTTTCGGGCCTCGCTGCCCCTGACCCGAATGCCGGCCGACGCCGAGTAGTGGATGGCCTCCACGTGTCGGGCCGCTGCCTCTTCCATCAGTCTCTTCATTCCTCCTCGCCCGTCGTTTCGGTTCAGGGCCCTCCTGGTGTCGCCGGCGTGCACCCGGCCTTCCCACAGGTACACCACCCGGTTCCTCAACGCCTCTACGAAATCGCCGCAGTCCTTCCGAATGTGGCCGACCTCGTCGCACCACATGCACCTGTTCCCCGCTGCCGGCCGTCGGTCACGAGCCGGTTCGCCGCCTTCCCTTCGAGTCTGGGCGATCTGGAGATCCTTTATCGCCCGCGTCAACTCCTCCAGCGCTGCTCCTCCGGACGAGCCATTGACCATGCCGGTCAAAGCCGAACCGGTTTCGAGCCATTCCCGGGTTTCTTCCCTTCGCACTTGCGGTGCCGGTTCAAGCCTCCTTGCTGTGACAGAGCCCGCACCGGCCGCCCCGTTGTCAGCCCATTCTCGCCGTTTGTCGAAACGGCCACAGACTCTCTTAACCGCAGCCCAGTCGGTTGTCAGCCCGTCTTCGGTTTCCAGCAAGGAGCCGACTTGATCCCTGTCCCGCTCGTCCACCGACTTGACGAACAGTAGGACCCGGCTCGTATCCAGAACGGTTCGGTCAAGCGCCGAAAGGCGCGCAAAGCGTTCTTCGAACTCCCGGAGGAGTGCCGACACATTTCTTCCCTTGCCGGGGGACTCCACCCATTCCATGAAGTCCTGGTTCGAAAGCCGGAGCGTGTCGTCCAGCCCGTATTTTTCTAGGAGTCGGCCTCCAAACTCCTCCCAGGTACGGCTCTCCGCCCGCACCTCGAGCACCTCCGCATGGATGGTCGACATCGCCACTCGAGGAAACCCGGCAAGACGCCTCTCTTCCGGAATGTCCCGCATCAACATTTCTGCCCCGTAGGACGCCAAATACTTCGTGGCATCCTTTCCGCTGAACTGGCCGATCGTACCGACAACCGCCTCAATGGCTCTGTCGAGGGCGCCGGTGCCCTCGCGTGCACTCAATATCCAATCCACGGCCGAAGCCATGGCCTCTGCAAGATCCGACCCTTTCATCTTCTGCTCTTCTGCCGCCTCCTTCACGTCGGGTTCACCACGATGTCGAGGTATTCCTCGCGGATGCGTGGAATGAGGCGGGACCTCGGGGGTCTTGTACCGAAGAGCAAGAGAGGAAGGAGAAGAGACCCTCTACGTGCGAGCGTAGATCCACAGGGACACGGCCCTTCGACGCAAAGACGCAAGTGGGACAGCGACACAGAAAGACACGAATGTATGTATGTATTAACAAAGACAAACAACAAAAACACGAAGTCGGTTACAACCGAACAGGCCGGCGAACAGATGCCGATGCCTGTTCATAAACGCACAGAAGGAGAAGAGTAGGTTGGAGGTGCTGCCGGAAGCACTCGGGCATTCCTCAGAGCAGCGCGAGCCTCCCGAAAACCTGCACAGAAAGCAGCCACGGAGTTTGTGAGCCAGAGAAATGTTGGGAGACAGGTCCCTCCGGATGGGAAGGGAGAAGAATAGTGCCGACGAACAAACTCGGCCGAGGCCGAAACGGTATGAACCGGATGGGGAGTACCCGACTGCGGAGAGCCGGATGGTGTAGGCCCGGTATGGACCGGATGGGGAGTACCCGACTGCGGAGAGCCGGATGGTGTAGGCCCGGTATGGACCGGATGGGGAGTACCCGACTGCGGAGAGCCGGATGGTGTAGGCCCGGTATGAACCGGATGGGGAGTACCCGACTGCGGAGAGCCGGATGGTGTAGGCCCGGTATGAACCGGAGGAAGAGACATATTCGTAAATATGTTTCTGAGAGCCCATCGAGGCTACATTTGTAAATAGCCGGAAAGTCATATTAGTTTAAATATGACTTAGGGCAAACTTTTTATGTGTGCTGTTCCTATTGTTGTTATTCTTCCTTGTTGGTGCAAGAAGATAGAGAAGAGCGCGTAACTGTACAGAGAGAGAGTGAGAGAGAGACGAGGTCGTTGCCTCTGTTGTAACCGCCGCCTGTGGCGAAGAACTGAGAGCACGAGGTCGTTGCCTTAGTGATCTCACTGTTGTATATACCTACATAGTGACAGTTTGCAGCCTGTGGGCTGCCGTGGTTTTTCCCTTATTTTGGGGTTTTCCACGTAAACCTCCTATGTACCATTTCTCCTCTTTGTGTCGCGTTACATTACCTGTTTTTCTGTGTATGAAAAGAATCTCGGTTGTGGCCGAGCGTTGGACATAAGGAACGTCGTGTTCTCAACAAGAAAGAGAGAAGCCTTCGCCCACAAACCGACAACACTTCGTCCTCGACTCTCCGCGATCCCTTCCTCCTCCTCGTCTCCCTCCTTTTATAGGCCAGGAAGGAGCCGTTTCCCCTTTACTTCTTACCTACCGAATCTACATGCCTAGGATCTCCTATGTACAACGTAAGGCGCACGTGCATGAAGAGCCGGTTCCTACGCTCCGGTGCACCGATTCCGCTTGTGGACGGTTTTCTTCACGACACCGTTCTGCAGCAACCTCTTCTCCTCCCAACGCGCGATATCTCCTTTTCTCTTGTCCTCTTCCCTTTATTCCTTGTCCCTCTGCCCCCCCGTCTGACAGAGATACGCACAATCCCTTGATAAATGCGTGCCACTTCGTATTTTCACCCACCAATCCGTTTATGAATTGGGTACAAAATATCAAGTTACACGTCCATCCGTGTAAGAGCCGGTTCACGTGCCTTTCTCTCCGATTCCGCCTATGGCCGGTTTTCTTCACGACATCCACCCCCACCAAACCGCGCATCCACCGGCATGCGCTAGAGACAGGTAGATACCGAAGAAAACCGGCCTCACTCGTTGCTCTCCGATTCTCCATCGGGCCCAAACTGATCGTCGTTGTCGCTCCTGCTCGCAAACTCCGGCTCGTCTTCGAACCGCTTTTTGAATGCTTTGATCCGCTTCCCGGCCACCGGCACCGCTAACCGTGTCCCGTCGAGTTCCGCGAGGTGGTACGTGCCATTGTCGTTCGCACTCCTCACCACGTAGGGCCCGAACCACCTCCTGGCAAACTTTCGCACCACCTTGTGCTGATTGTCGAGGCTGTTGTCGTATACCAAGACCCAGTCGCCTTCCTCGATCTTCTTTGGTTGCAACCGGGTCTTGTTCCGCTCCCTTGCCGCTCGCAGCTTTTCCTTCGCCTGTATCACGTCCTCCGGCCTCCGCTCGAGTTGTCGGATCCGCGCTGCCAGCAACTCCTCCTGGCTCATTTCGTCCTTCCAATCTACCGCCGCCCACGAAGAAACCGTCCGTTCCACCGGCATGATCGGATTTTGTCCGTACATTAGCTCCGCCGGCATAAACCTTGTCACCGAACTGTGCGTAGTCCGGTCCGCCCATAGCGCGTAAGGAAGGAGTCGCGGCCAATTTCCGACCTGCCCACCACATGCACGCACCAACGCCTTTACAATCGGTCCATGCCCACGTTCCACCTTTCCGTTCGCTTCCGGATTGTACGCCGTGGTGAGGGAGAGTTTGAAGCCTAGCCGGTCGAACAATTCCTCGGCCTCCCGCGCATCCAGCTCTCCCCAGTTCGCCACGATCCTCCCGACGCACTCGTACCGACACACTACTTCTTCGACCAGGAACCGGCATACCGCCGCGGTTGTCTTACTTTGCAGTGCACGACCTTCCACTTGGTTCGTTAAGTCTTCCCGTGCAAGCACCAGGTATTGCATCTGTCCAACCCCCATCGACATCGTCACCAAGTTCACCATCCACTTGAAATGGACCGTAGGCGGGTAGGTCGGGTGTAGCTCGTCCCGGTGTCGGACTACGGAGTGCACCTGACAGCTTTCGCAAGTCGTTACAAACCGATGCATGTCCTGGTACAACCCCGGCCACCAGTACTTCTCCTTCAGCTTCTCAAACGTGGCCCACGTTCCGCGGTGTCCGGCCCATGGGCTCTCGTGGAATGCCACCAATAGTTCCCCTTGTTCCTCTTTCTTTGCCACTACTCGGAGTGGGATGTCGCTTCTCTTCTTTGGGTGCCTCCATATGCACCCGTCTCGCAGGAAGAACCGGTACGCCTTCCTCCGTATCCGGCTCGCTTCCTCTCTCACCCATGCTGCGTCCGGTGTCATCGTCCGTAAGAACCTCCCGATTTGGAGCCACTCCCCGTCGTACCTGCTTTCGTCAAATTCGTTAAGCGTCAGAGTGTTCCCTTTCCTTGTCGTTACGTTAGCCGACCCGAAGAAGTCCTCGCCGACTTATTCGCCATTCGAAACCATGTCGTCTTCGTCGTTGAACCGTGCCCTCGAAAGCATGTCGACCATGGCGTTGTCCTTTCCGGAGATGTGCCGTATCTCCGGGTTTAGGGACTTAATGTACGCTATCCATCGGAGCATTGCTAGGTCCGGCGTCGCGCATCCGGAAACCATGCCGAGTATCGGCAGGCAATCCGTCTCGATAATCACCTCCGTCCCGATCAGATAATCCTTGTCGGCCTTGATTGCCGAAACGACACCCCAAAGTTCGCGCTTAACATGGGCGTACCCTCGCTGCCGCTTGCTCAATACCTTCGCCCTGAACCGGATCGGGAATCGTACGCCGCCCTTGTCCTCCTGACTGATTACCCACCCGATCCCGGTCGGGCTGGTGTCCACCGTTACGCAGATGGGAACATCCTTGCCGTAAACTGCTTTACGGAGAGCCGGCGCTGCCGTAAGGGCCTCCTTTAGTCTCCGAACCGACTCCGTGTGCTCCGTCCTCCACTCAAAGCTACGCCCCTTTTTCAATAGTCTGTAGAGGGGTTCCGCGACATGTGCGTAGTGCGGGATCTAGATGTGGTAGAACGCGCATGCCCCCAAGAATCTGCGGACCTCTGTGACCGACCCGCAATCGTTCCTCATCGCGGAGATGGCCTCTACCTTTGCCGGAGACGGTTTCCTACCGTAAGGCCCGCACAGGTGTCCAACCACCAAGATCTCCGACTGTTCGAAGGCCGATTTTTCCCTGGAGAAGGTGAGCCTTGCGCTCTCTAGTCTCTGCAGCACCTTCTCGCAATCATCGATGTGGGACACCACGAAATTCCGACATCCGTCCGGCCTGATTGCCTCGTCCCTTTTCTCCACCGGGCATCCCTTGATCGGGATGTCGTCTAAGAATGGCATGGTGATGTCCGGGATACAATCCCTGAGCACTTTGTTCATCGCGTTCACCATGTGAGCCACTGAGTTCGTCCCTCCTTGTGGTAGGGTACACATCCACACTAGGCCGAGAGGAGTCCGCATCGTTGTAATGTCTCTACTCTCCATGGCTAGTTGGAACTGATTGTACCCTGAGTACAGATCACCGACAAAATAGATCGACCTTCCAGCGAAGGCCTCTGCGAACTCGTCTATGGTTGGTCCAATCCCTGCATTACGGATGGTCATCTTTTTGACCGGTTGTAGGTCCTGGATGAAGCGCAACGTGCCGTTCTTCTTCGGCACCGTAAACCATCGATTCGAATACGGGGCACTCGACGGTTCGAGGATGCCCATCTCCACCTTTTGCTTTAGGAGCTCCATCAACTTCGGGATGTGAGCTCTTGGCACCGGAATCGGCTTGAGATTCCACAGTACATGCGGTACCGTGAAGATCACCATCGGTTCGACAATTGTTGGGTCTATGCACTCGATCTCCTCCGGTGAGAATGCGAAAGCCATCCCGTGCCTCCCGAGCATTCTCCGAAACCGGTCCTACTCCGCCGGCAGTAGGAAGCCGCCCCAACCGACCTTGAGCTCCCGTAGCGTTATGTCGGTGAACCGGTGCCCTATGCCAGCCGGATTTCGTAAACTTGGGTCCAACGCGACCCCTTTTATCCACTCCTCGCTGCCCTCCGGCAAGGGTGTCGCGACTGGCCTCACCTTCCGGTGTCGTGAAGATTTTCGGCAATAGTGTGAAAATCCCATAAAACGTACGAAATCGAGTATGAATCACATAATACAATAATTGTGAAGATAACATTTTAAATAAATTTAATATCTAAGTACAAAATGATGGAGGTTTCGAATGCACTTTATTACACGAGAAACGGACAATTAAATGTCAAGATATGAGGGTATAAAGTTTGTGAAAGGAAAAGAGAAAATTGTGAGATATCCCACATAGGCACGACAAATACGGTTCTTATCATATATAAGGTAGAGCAAAAGATATTATCTTTGTGTTTATGTGTGGAGCATAGAGAGTTCAAGGTAACTTGAACTAAGAGTGGAGGTGGGCTAGCTACTCGTAAAGGGTTTTGGCCAACCAAAACCGGACCGGGGATGGAGCCGGTGATCCGGCGCCGGTGAGACAACGGCATCCGGCGAGGCACCGGTAATTGACGGCATCCGGCAGCGGCACCGGTATCCGGCACCGGTGAGACAACGGCATCCGGCGAGGCACAGGTAACCGACGGCATCCGGCGAGGCACCAGTAACCGACGACATCCGACGAACCGGCGTCCGACGACTAGATAAATAAATATATAAAAATATATACATATATACATATACAAGGAGGGCAAGTAAGGATTCAAACCTTGCACCTCCAAGTTAGGAGTCAATTGGCTTACCATTAAGCCATGCCATTTAGTTGAATTTATATTTCTATCATTGTACTTTTACATGTAAATTCTCATACATGAGAGCTAAAATGAGTGACATGGTTATCATGCACCACATGTAATACATAAGCGCCAAATGGCAAACATGCAATTTATGCATGTCTTGTACCCTCACATGCATCATATGCATGAGAGCATCTATAAAAGAAGGAAGGGGGAGGAGAAAAAACACGTTTTTTTTTGGGTTATGAAATTAAGAAGAAGAAATTCGTTATCAAATTGATGGTGTAACTTGTTTCTTAAATCTAAAGTTAAAAGTTCAATCAATCTCTCTCAATCGTGTAATCTCAACTTCTCTCTTTCCCAATCTATCTTAAGTACTTTCTCGCTAAAGCTTGCGCCAAAGGTTGTACCGACTTTGAATCCTTCCGGTCCAGAACCCCGACGGTTCCGCCTCACGATCCGCACGTAGTAACGGATCTTCATGACACTGGTCCACAGTCTTGTATTTCGTATCCACGCGGGCCGTCCGATCCGACCCGATCCTTTCCCCGAAGTCTGCGATGACTTCGTACATTCCCATTGACCCTACCGGAACGGTCCAGTCTTCCCTAAGGTCTTCACCGATTACCTTTCGTAGTTCGCCCAAGGTGTCGTTAAAAGAGACCGCCTCCACGGTGCCGCTGATGTCCTCGTCGGGGAAGAGGACTCCGCATCCCCTGAGCCGCTCCTCTGCTCGCTTCCTCTCCCGGCCACTGACGCCGGTTATAGTACAACCTCCGTTATCGGAGAACCAAAACTTCCTACCCATGGTACAAGTCTTCTTCCGTACTGTACATTTGTGGGGTTGTTCCCGGGAGTTCGGACAATCGCGGCCCCACGCCTTGATAGCCCTCTCTAAAAATCCCCTCGGGTTTCGCTACCGAGGGCCTCACGGTTACGCTCGTGGTTTGGTCGCACCGTTAGGAACTTGACCGAGTGACGCTCGTCCTGGCTCTTGACTCTTGCATAGGCTGAACCGTTGTCCAACACCTTGGTCTCCATCCGTGCTGCTGTGATATATGGCTCTCCTAGTATAACCGGATGCGAGGACGTCTCCTGCACGAAGAAGTGTTGGTCGATCTCGACATCGCCGATTTTCACCCGTACGTTCGAACAAGCCCCATGTTGTTCTTCCGTGGCGCGCATCGCTGCCTGTATCTTCCAGCCATGCTTGGTGTTGATCGGCCATTTACCCTTCTTGTAGAAATCCATGGACATCAGGTTGATTTCGGATCCATGGTCTACCAACGCCACCACCGGTTCCAGAACGTTGCCGATCCGTACAGGGGTTTCCATAGTCGCCCTAGCCCAATGCGGCTTCGTGTAGTGGGTTCCCGCCAGGTCATCTTCCGAGGCTCCGTCTTCCAGGTGTGTGGTCCGCACTTCCACCGGCTTCTCCGGTTTCGGCTTCGTCGAGAGCCTCTTCCGCTTCACCAAGTCTACGATAAAGTCGTGGAACTCCCTCTTGGCGATTCCCAGCACCTCCCGCAATGACAACTCCACTTTACTGTCGAGGATTCACTCTTCAAGGACCTTCCGTAGGTCCGTTGCTCTCTCGATTTCGGTGCTCAACCGAAACCCCGCCTGCTTCTTCCCATCCGGCACGCCTGGGTTGCCGGCACTGGTCGGTTTCGGTCCGAACCGGGTCTCATACCTCGGGGGCCCAACCCCTCCGGCCTTTCCTGCCCATTTGTCCTCCACGGCAAGCGGCTTCTACAAAGCCTGTTTTCTCTTCGACCGGATCGTCCCAACCGGTGACCTCCTGGACCCGCTGTTCCGCGCGGTCCGCCTCTTCCTTCCTCAGCCGAACTCCGGAGAGGCCTTCTAGCACTAGCGACTAGAATCCGGAGTCCTTCGCCTTCCGGGTCTCATCACCCCCGACCCGAATTCCCGCCGACACTGAGTAGTTAATGGCTTCGACGTGCCGTGCCGCGGCCTCTTCCATCAACCTCTTCATTCCGCCGCGCCCCGTATTCAGTTCCAAGGCTCTCCGGGTCTCGCTCGCGTGCACCCGCCCGTTCCAGAGGTACACCACGTTGGTCCTGAGCGCGTCGGCGAAATCCGCGCAGTCCTTTTGAATGTGACCGATCGCGTCACACCACATGCACCGCTGCCTAGCCGGCGGCCTCCGGTCGCGAGGTTGTTCACCGCTGTCACTCCGGGCCTGTGCGATCTGCAGGTCGCGCACCATCCGTGTTAGCTCCTCCAGAGCTGCTCCTCTGGATGGGCCTCTGACCACGTCGTTCGATGCCGACCCCGACTCCGGCCAGATTCGGGTCTCTTCCTTCCTCCCAGTCGGCACTGAAACCGGCTCCTCGAGCCTCCTCCTTGGGACCGGCCCCGACCCCGACGTGCTTCCGTCGCTCCAATCGCGCCGTTTGTCAAAACGGCTGCAGACCTGTTTTATCACAACCCAGTTCGTTGTGAGCCCTTCGTCTGTTTCCAATAGGGGACCCACCTTTTCCTGTCGAGCGCATCCACCGATTTGACAAACAGCAGTACTCGGCTTGTTTCGAGCACCGTCCGGTCCAACGTCGACAGCCGCGCAAACCGTTTTTCGAACTCCTGGAGGAGCACCGACATGTTCCTCTCGTTTCTGGGGCTTTGCACCCACGCCATGAAGTCCCGCCTCGACAGCCGGAGCGACTCGTCAAACCCGTACTTCTCGAGGAGCTGCAGCTCGAACTCCTCCCAAGTCTGGCATCCGGCCAACACCTCTAGCACCTCAGCATGGATGCCCAACGTCACCACCCGAGGGAATCCGGACAGCCGCCTGTCCACCGGGATATCCCTCATGATCATTTCGGCCCGGTAAGCCTCCAAATAACTTGTGGCGTCTTTCCCTTCGAAACGGCCTATAGAGCCGACGATCGATTCAATGGCTCTGTCGAGGGTACCCGTTCCCTCACGAGCGCTCACCAGCCGGTCGACGGCCACCGCCATTGCCTCTGCTAGCTCCGATCCCCTCATCTTTCAACTCCTTTGCCGCCCTTTCACGTCGGGTTCACCAAATATGTCGCGTTGTTACGCGTGTTCGTGTAGAAAGGGGCAGGACCACGGGGGTCTTGGACCGAGGAGTGAGAGAGAGAGAGAGACAGAGAGAGAGATTCACCGACATGTAGAAGCGAGAAAGAGAGATATAGAACGTAACGCTTAATTATTATGGCAATAGATTACAAACTCCGACAGTTACAACCGACAAAGCGGCGATGGACCCGACACGGGGACCCTACTCACGCACACCGACGACAGTCACACGACTCAAAGAAACAGGAGGGGGGAAAGGGAGCGACCCTGCTGGAAGCACACGAGCTGTCCACGAAGCAGAGGCAGTGACCTCCCGACACCCGTAGAGAGCGACGATTCGAGACGAAGAGAGAGAGCTCCGCCTTTCGTTCTGTAGCAACCTCTTCTCCTCCCAACGCACGATATCTCCTTTTCTCTTGTCCTCTTCCCTTTATTCCTTGTCCCTCTGCCCCCCCGTCTGACAGAGATACGCACAATCCCCTGATAAATGCGTGCCACTTCGTATTTTCACCCATCAATCCGTTTATGAATCGGGTACAAAATATCAAGTTACGCGTTCATCCGTGTAAGAGCCGGTTCACGCGCCTTTTTCTCCGATTCTGCCTATGGCCGGTTTTCTTCACGACAACGTGCCAAGGAGAGAGAGTGTGAGATTTCGGCTACGGTGATCAATCGGATTCCTTCACGTCCTCGTGTACATAACTCAAGTTTGTAGGTTTTGTCCTACTATCTTCATTGTCGAGGTGATCGAGGTCAGGATCCTCGTCTTGCCTTTTCTTGAAAATCTTTACTCTTTTTCCCGCAATGGGTATAGCCAACCTTGATCCATCTAGCTCCGCAAGGTGGTATGTGGCATTTTTATTGGCACTTATCACTACATACGGTCGGAACCATCTTGCGAACTTTCTTGTTGTATTGTGTTGATTGTCAAGGCTGTTGTCGTAGACCAATACCCAATCTCTTGCTTCGATCTTCTTGGGACGCAATTGATGCGTCTTGTCGAACCAAATTTTGTTTTTCACTCAGGCTACCTCCACTATCTTTCGTGCTTTTTCTAGATCTTCAGGTCTCCTTTCAAGTTGCCTTATCCATGCCGCTAATAATTCTTCTCGGCTCATCTCGTTCTCCCATGGTATCACTACCCATGAGGCAATCGTCCTTTCGATGGGCATTACCGGCTTTTGTTCATACATAAGCTCCCTTGGCATATACCTTGTCATTGAACTATGTGTAGTTCTGTCGGCCCACAAGGCATGGGGCAATAATTGTGGCCAATTCCCGACTCGACCGTTGTCGTGCCTTTCGGCGCTAGATCGTTGCATGAGTCGGGTGGGAACCACTTTGGTTTTGGACTAGGAGGAGGAAGAATTTGAGACGAGTCTAGTTATGAGTAGATTACACGAACGCGATATAGAAACTTGTGAATCCCACAAGTATAGATTATTAGATTTATTACTATTTAGAATCCTAATTACAATTGATCATAGATTGGGAGAGATAGATTATATAAAACTTCGTGAATCCCACGAATATATTTTATTAATTGGTGTTTTAGGAAATATATCCAATTTCCCAAATATTTCACACACTTATTACATTGTGCTCCTCATCCTTATATAGTGATGAGAGAGTCTTAACAATCCATGATTTTTCTATAGATAGACTCTATGCTTTTTCTAAAGTGTTCATGCACACTAAATGTGCATGAGTTGCTTTTTACACTATGCTTTTATTTCCTAAATATAGTGCTCATGCTCGCTAGATGTGCATGAGTAATATTTTATTGGTTTACATTTTCCTTATAAATAAAGTATCCATGCACTCTAAAAATGCACGACTTACTTAGGTACAAGGTTTGAATCTTGCCCTATGCACGTAATAAATATTTTTTTAATATTTTATTTTATTTATTATACGTACTTTAAATCGGATATAGTATTTTACATATTTCACGTAGTGTGTGATTCACACTACGACACCGTTGCATGCTCGTACGATGGCTTTGACGATTGGTCCATGCCCTCGCTCGATCTTCCCATTCGCTTCTGGATTGTAGGCAGTCGAGAGGGAGAGCTTCACACCTAGTTGTTCGAAGAGCTCCGTTGCTTCGTGTGCATCCAACTCCCCTCGGTCGGCCACTATCTTTCCCACACATCCATATCGGCAGACAACCTCTTTGAGTAGAAATTTGCAAATTGTTGACGTCGTCTTATTTGTTAAGGCCCGTCCTTCTACTTGATTTGTCAAGTCTTCTCTTGCTAGAGCTAAGTACTTCATTTGTCCCACTCAAATTGGCATCGAGATCAGATCCACCATCCATTTGAAGTGTATGGTGAGCAGGTATGTCGGCCGTAGCTCATCACGATGATGTATATTCGAATGTATTTGGCAAGTTTTGCATGTGGACACGAAATGGAGTACATTTTTGTACATGCTTGGCCACCATTACTTCTCCTTCAACTTTTCGAATGTCGCTCATGTTCCTCTATGACTTGCCCAAGGACTCTCGTGGAATTTGGTCATCAGAGTCACTTGCTTTGCTTTCTTTACCACCACCTGACGTGGCACTCCTGTCCTTCTTTTTGGGTGTCGCCAAAGGAATCCTCCCCTCAAGAAGTATTGTTAAGCTTTCTTATGAATTCGTAGAGCCTCCGCCTTCGTCAATGAAACATCCACCGTCATTGTTCTTAAGAATATGCCGATCAGTAACCACTCTCCTTCGTACTCGTCCTCATTGAAGGTGTGGAGGGTTAGCGTGTCCTTGTCTTCCGCCGATAGTCAGGCCATCTTTAAGAAGTTGAGGGTGACGTCTTCACCTTCCGAAACCATGTCACTTTCATTCTCAAATCTTGCCCTCGACAGCATGTCAGCCATGACGTTCTTCTTCCTTGCAATATGGCGGATCTCTGGGTTTAAAGACTTGATATAGGCGATCCACCTTAACATAGCTAGATCTGGTGTCGCACATCCTGAGATCATCTCGAGGATTGGGTGACAATTTGGAATGCTGGAATCGGTCCTAGCATGGACGAATTTGCCGAAGCGTTTGCGGGGCGGTCCATCTACTCCATTGGTGATCTCTACTTTGGATACGACCAATTCCAGTTGGCGATTGACAATTGTGACATTACAACCATGAGGACTCCAATCGGGCTCGTGCGGATGTGTACCTTAGCTCAAGGTGCAACGAACTCGGTGCCTCATATGGTGAATGCCATGAACAAGGTCTTGAAGGATTGCATCCCGAACATCACGATGCCATTCTTGGATGATATTCCGATAAAAGGATGTTCGGATGAATCGAAAGATGAATCGAAAGATAAGGAAGGGTGTAGAAAGTTCGTCTCGGATCATATGAGAGATTGTGAGAAGGTGCTCCAAAGGCTCGAAGATGCGAATTTGACATTTTCGAGAGAAAAATCTGCATTTGGGCAACTAGAGATCTTGGTGGTAGGTCACTTGTGCTGAGCATACGGCCGGAAGCCTTCGCCATCCAATGTGAACGCAATCTAGGATATGAAAGAAGAATGCGTAAACCAAACGGAGGCTCGAAGGTTCCTTGGAGCATGCGTGTTTTATCATATTTGGATTCCGCACTACACTCATGTCGCCGAGCCTTTATATGGATTGCTAAAGAAAAGAAAGTAAGATGTCGAGGAAATCATCGCGTGTTCGCGAAATGAAGCGGGACCACCAGGGTCCTGGACCGAAAGGATTCGATGTTTTTAGTAGCGTAAGCGAGAAAGTATTGAAGATAGATAGATGGATGAAGAGAGAGAGAGAGAGAGAGAGATTAAGATAGAGATTGAACCCTTGCCTTTAGTTTTACGAGACGAGATACATCACCATTAGGATAACTCCGATCTTTGATTAAAAGTTTCTTTTTTTTATTTACATCACTTGCCCCCCTTACACAAGCCCAACTATAGGCTTTTATAGGTCTCTTCATGCAAAAACCATGGGCTAAACCCAAGGGCTAAAACCATGGGTTAAAACCACGAGCCGAAACCACGGGCTAAAACCACGGGCTAAAACCATGGTTTTGTGCCCCCGGTTTCTATATGTTTGCTTCCTACAAAAGACTGAATATGAAAAGAAAATATACAAATTCTAAAGCACTTAGTAGTGGCTTTAGTGGTAAGTTAATTTGTCTCCTATCTTGGAGGTGCAAGGTTTAAGCCTTGCTTCCACCCTTGTGTATGCACTTAAATGTTACTAGGATGTAGTCATGTTTAACTTTACATCTACCTTTCCTTTTACGATTCTCATTTCAGTCCTATTTACAACATGCTAGCATATGTGTGTGGCCTTCACCCCTTTCACACGTGCACATTGCACCTTCTCGATTTCGTTCGTTGCACACAATTTTCACACCGTTGCCGAAAATCTTCACGACATCGGCACCCGTTTCCGAAGGAGAGGAACGTGAGTAAAGGCATATTGGATGTAATTCATTCCGATGTATGGGGACCGACTCAGATGGCTACATTCGGCGGATGTCAATACTACGTGACCTTTATCAACGACTTCTCGAGGCACGCTTGGATCTACCCCATGTGGCAAAAGAGAGAAGTATTCAAACACTTCAAAAAATTCAAGAGTGGAGTTGAAAAGGAAACAAGTCGACATGTACGATGTCTTCGGTCTGATGGAGGAAAACTGTACTTCTTTGACGAATTCTTGGCTTTTCTTCGGAAAGAAGGAATTCGATGAGACATACGCCACAATAGAATAGAGTAGCCAAATGAAAGAATTGGCACATCCTCGAAGTAGCACGAGCCATGCTTAACGAGAAGCACATGCTGAAGTCGTACTGGGCAGAAGCCGCCAACACAACCGTCTACCTAATGAACCGGTGCACAACATTCGACGTGCATGAGGTTACCCCGCATGAAACATTTTTTGGAAAGAAGCCAGATCTATCACATGTTCGGATATTCAGCTCCATTGCATACATGCACATCCCTGACGAGAAACGACAAAAGCTTGATTCGAAGTCAGAGAAATGTATCCTTGTAGGATACTCACTGGAGCAAAAGGGGAACAAGTGGTATAACCCCTTGACTCGAAAGGTTCATGTGAGTTGAGATGTGGTCTTCGACGAATCAACATCATGGTAAGAACTCGAGCCAACTCCTCCTGAATAATTTTTGGTCGACCTGAAATGTGCCGAACAAGAGACAAAAGATGGAGATTGACTCGAACACATGTTCAAAGAAAGCCCGATTACGACAAGGCTTAGTGGGCCACGAGAGCCCCCGAGCGAACAAAGCACATCTCAGCCTAGTTTGAAGTGGACAAAGGCAAGGCAAAAATGCTGGAATATGAAGATGATCACTACGACAACAACAAATCGACTCACTCCCCCGACAATGAATTTGGTGGTTTCGGCGTACCTATCATGAGGACACCTAGCGTAAAGAAAGCCATTGCCATTGCCACGACAAATGAAAAACTTCGTCGCTCCACCCGTGAGAAGAATCCTGTTAGCCGATTTAGCTACAATGATTATATGGCATACCACTATGCCTTTATGATGAAGGTGACAACAGTTCGAGAATCAGAAAGTTTTTTCAAAGCAGCCAAGGATTCACGATGGGTCAAAGCAATGAACGAGGAGATGCGGGACTATGCAAGAACAAGACATGGGATCTCATTCCCCACTCACCACACAAGAAGGCAATCGGCTGCAGATGGATTTACAAGGTGAAGTATAATGTTGACGGCTCCATCAACCGCTACAAAGCTCGACTCGTAGTGAAAGGATGCGCACAAACACATGGAGTCGACTATGAAGAGACTTTTGCCCCAATGGGAAAGATGACAACTATGCGGACCGAAATTGCACTTGCGGCGACAAAAGGGTGACACCTCCATCAAGTGGACATAAAGAACGCCTTTCTTCAAGGCGAATTAGAAGAGGTGTACATGGTACAACCACCTAGCTTCGAATTGAGCATCCATCCGAAAGCAGTTTGTTGACTTAAGAAGCCACTCTATGGCCTTAAGTAAGCACCATGTGCTTGGCACTCGAAGATAACACAATATCTTCATCGAATCGGCTTTCGAATGTCAAAATCTGAGAACAAATTAAGAGACATAGTAACCTGTTCGATGGACGTGACCATCATCATCTTGGTTTTTGGTATGAATGAGGACGAAAGGGCTGCCCATGTCTTTGCCAATCTCGATGGCACACCCACCTCTCACGGAATCGTCCTTGTTTGTGGAGCAATATGAAGCTCAATCCACGTGAACATGATTATAGCTAATATTAAGCCCCTCTAATGCCATCTTGTTTAGGGTATTGTAAATCAAGGAGTTTCAGACTTTAGGAGTTAGGGGTTTAGGGTGTTGGTTGTTGGGTTTTGGGTTTTGGGATTTAGGGGTTTAAAGTTTAGATTTCTTAGGCCTGGGGTTTTATATTTATATACATTTATAGGGTTTTAGAATATCTATTTAGGTTTGTAGTGTTTAAATTTAGGGTTTTAGTGTGCGTTATGGTTACAAGAACATATAAGAACTGCAACTGAGGGTAATGATTGTGTTCTTGTGCTAACAATTACAATGGAGAGATTTTCCCATCACCAAACTAAATGATTCTCAGCAACGCAATGTTGATCCCATGGCATTCCTTTGAATGTTTATGATCTACATTTCAAATACACACCTGATTCATCGTGTATAGATTAAACAGTAAGAATGAAAGATATGGTGGATTAAGAAGAGATGGAGTAATAAAGACTCGCTAAGGGAAGGAAATCAGAACTAATTAAATGAAATCTTTCACCTCATTGCATTCAAGTAAACTGAATCAGAGAAGGGAAGCTCCAGGAAGGAAATTCAATCAAAGAAAAAAATTTACAAAATTAATTGACAAGAATGAGGAAGCTAAGGAATAAGAAGAGAGTAGAAGCGTTTATTTATATCTACAATTTACTTAAAGATTAAATTAAATACCCCATGAAACTCAATCTACCCATCTTCCCAAAATTGGTTAAATAATGTTTGTTTGATTATTCAATTAATAAATAAATAAAATATCAACTCATGAAGGAAACCAATCCATCTTCCCAATTTTTTTAAACTAAAAAAATTATTTATTACATAAATAAATACATTGCAATTTAAAAACCAGATTGAAATTAATTAATAAAATTAATGATGAAGCTATAAACAATCCATCTTTTGCAATTTATTGCTCTACAAATTTAGTTCTTATTTTTGAGACAAATAATACTCATTATTTAATAAATTAAGTAAATGGAATTTGATTGGACACATCACTTAGTTTCATGCCTTGTTCAATAAACAAATAACATTGTCTTTTTTTTGCTCATCTCAAGAATCCCCATCTATCCCTTCAAAAAACCAAAAACAACCCAAAAAGAAATCTGAATCAAAATTACAAAATCTTGCACATAATCTACAAACACAACAATATCTCATGTAAAAGAAACAAATTGTAGTTTTGGAAAAAAAAACGAAAAAAGAAACCATTGTCAATATGAACAAAACTAAACATTGGTTTGTCGATCCATACATTGAGGAGAAACAAATTGCCAAATCATTTAGAAACAATTTAACAACTTGGTTTTAAGTTTGAGTGGAGCCATTGCCCATTCTTAGTTTCACTCTCTAGAAATTTTGGCTTACAATGGTGCATGAAAATTGTATCATTTTATATGTTACATGTACATGTGAAGAAGTTTTATTTTGGACATTGAAAGACTAACTAGGATGTAGGGTCCTCTCTTGTAAACATGTGTTTGCTTAGTGGGTCTCAAATTTGAGACGATTGGCATGTTAGAGTAATGTGATCACCAACTTGGTAAACTCACATAAACTAGGTGACATAATGCATGTTAGAGTCATGCCAACTAGGTAAACTCACATAAAGTAGGTCATATATGTAGTCAAGCCCAGATCTCCTTAAACGACGTATGTGGGGTAAATTGATGATTTCAATATTCCAAAGCAATTGAACGACGGCTCTTGTTTGAGAAACATAGGCTGGCTTCATCTAGGCTTGAACCGGAGACCTTTAGTGTGTTAGACTGACGTGATCATCAACTACACCATGGAACCTTGTTGCATGGCAACAAGTGTATGTCACAAATTAAAACACAGAGTAACTTACATTAGGAGAACATCTGGAACAAAAAGCATAGCATTTTGTATGATATGTGTGCAATCTTGAGTTGATTCTCAGTATAAGAAACATATCTAAACTTTGCCTCCTTTTTAGTAAACATGGATTGGCTTTAGCAGGGTCAGAACCAGAGATCTGTGGCAATGGCAAGTGGCCTTTAAGAACCAATGGCAAGGACTCCAATTATTTTCAGAGACAACTGCTGGTCGAAAGTGGAATTATGCCATACCTTTGTTTATGTTGGATAGTGGATAGTAAGTATTGTTCTACTTGTTCATATATGACATCATCTGTATCATCAGATTTACTAGCTTTTGTATCTTACAAAAAGAAGTGAGATGAAATGTCTCCTTCTGTTTTTCTTATGTAGACTTTTCAAGTAATATACTAAGGTGTATCTTCTTAAAAAATAAAAATAAAAACTCAAGTTGGCCACATCTAGAGGCTTGAGGGAATCAATTACATGATATATGCATACTTGACCGTTGATTCTCAATGTTGTAAAACGAACCAAAACTTCCCTCTTCTCTAGTAAACATATGTGGTCTTTTTTCGGGCCTCACCTGGAGACTGTCGATGCGTTGAACTAATGCGATCGCCAAGTACACCACAAAACAAAATGTGCAACAAGAAAGAGAACAATCCTCACATATTCTTAAAAAAGTATATAATGCACTAAACGTTGGCTCGGGCTCGAATTTGAGATACTTCGGCATGTGATCACAAACTACACCATGAGACCATGTTGGAAAAAAACAAAATAATTCTCACATATTCTTACAAGAATATATTAGTTTAGTACCATATCAGTTTAAAACGATGTTTGTATGTGTATGTGTATGCATGTGTGTATGTTTATGTGTATGTTTATGTTTATGTTTATGTTTATGTGTATGTGTATGTGTATGTGTATTTACATTTGCATGTGCATGGTTGTGTTTATATGCATGTATGAATGCATGCTCACATGCATTTGCAACATTCTCTCGCATGCTTTTTTTGCCATGTTACTCTATGTATTTGCCATTGTCATTTCACATGAAAGTCTAGCTCTTTTGGTCTTGAGAAACCTCATGCGGGTTCAAGAAGCGATTGACAATAGAGGCTAGAGATTCCAATGACAATCGAACAAGAGTTTGTTGTGATTTGTACAAGCTTTCGTGCGAATGCAAACTCAAATCGACATCTGCCATGCTCTAAAAAAGAAAGACAACGAACCAATACAACTTCTAAAGAGCTTACGCCATACCATTTGAATCTCGACCAACCAACACTGAGGTGCACATAAAAAACACTTCATTTATTTTGTGACATCTTTGCCGGAAAGACTGTAGATCTTGTTGATATGTGTTATATTAATTATAATCTTAATCTACTAACTCAAACATGAAGTTCCATTCTCTTGTTTCATTTCCAAATTTCTTTACTAAATGAACAAATTTCGTTTCCAAATTTCTTTGCTATTCAAGGTGGCACGATAGCATAGGAACAGTAGAAGAGATTGAACCATGTGTATATTTGGGCAAGAAATGACATATATGAGTGTCTTGACCCTGAATAGTTCTTGCAATGTTGGAGTTTCCTTTGAAACTATAAGGAAGTAGGCTTCATTAATTCATGCTTCCGACATTGATGGCTTGGAGAAAAGTGAGCTCATTGAGACAGATATAGTAATACGAAAACCACTAGGCATGCATCCATACATGGTTATAAATATATATATATATATATATATATATAGTTATGGGTTGCATATTATATTATGAACCACATAAGTTGATGTTATTGTGCATAGGCTCACTTAGGAGGCGAAGGTATAATGATTGATGCTTCTTGATTATTACTCTATATCTTTTGTTTGTTGTAGATTCTATTATGGACCAAAAAAGTTGATCTTATTGTGCATGGTATCAAGATTGTAGCATTACTTAAGAGGTGAAGGTATAATGATTCATGCTTCTTGATTATTACTCTACATCTTTTGTTTGTAACTATCATTTTGATTGTGTTATTTCATTCGCACAATATATTAACCTTTGATTTCTTATTGTTATTGTATAGGTTTTCAACTTATTGAATGATGTTGCTCGAGAAAGAAGTAAAAAAGAGTGTTTCTTTTGTGTGTAGGTTTGCAAATCCTTGATTTCATAAGGACTATGATAAAGGGCACCTACATGAAGCTTGTTCATATTTACATTGATGATAACCCAACACTACTTTTCTTTGCAGATTTCAGATTAAATGTTCTTGATGGAAAGCTTAGTGGGTTCCAAAGCCTACTTACTCTGTTTTTGCTGCAGAGGGATTAATGGCAATGGCTATGGAAGAGAATATGTTTTATAGGTTAAAAGCATTGTAACAACTTAGGAACTCAAATGCTCAATTTTTCTTAGAGAAAAACTTAGTGTGTGTTTGTTCTAACATAGCAACATTTTTATGCGGTGAAGTTCTTGCTCAAGTTGAATGTTGTGAATGATTCTTGGACATCTCATAGTGTAGTATTCTTGTTATTATATATGCTCTTTTACATATATTAATTTTCACTTCCAGGAAGTCACGATATATGCATTGTTACATAGGCATTGTTAGGGATAGTAGTCGAGGCAAGAAGAATTAGTACTAAAGATAGAGGAGAAAAATGACGATTAGTACTAAGAAGGGAAAGAGTGTGTGAGTATCACGAGAGGGGAAGAGAGAGAGAGAGAGTAGAGAGAGAAAATGATGACAACAAGAAGTATATTATTATATGAAGAAGGATACAAGAACAGTTGGGAGGCTTAAGACTGGCGTCGAACCGAATTGGTTCTGAATAATGCAATGTGCCTCTATTTACAGTACTATCAGGATTACTCCTAAAGTTTTAGAATGTTCCAAAAGTAATCTAGAATATACATAAATTTCCTATAGTGAAATAATAAATGAAAATAATTTTTTTTGTATTACAATGCATAGTTTAATGTTATGGCTTTAACCTATGTAACACAAGGTCATGGGTTCAAATCCTTTTGGATCCATACCATGCCATATCATAACACTATCCCACCATTCAAATGACGAGTGTTATGAGTTGTCTTTGATTGAGGACTTGGCTTGTTTGGGTATTGACGATGGAAGTCTTCAAGAAGCGCTCAAGCATTGACCACATTCTCTACTAGTTCCCAATTACGCTCGCTTGGACTATAGCCTAGCCAATCGACCAAATTGTAGAGCTTGTTGTGAACAATCTTGGAATTGAGGATAGCCGCAACATCGTACTCAAGTCTATCTTCAAGGTCGATCGGGGGTGGAGGTGGTGTAATACGATTGGGAATAGTGTTGTCCTGATAGGGTTCTAGAAGAGAACTATGAAATACCAGATGTATCCGTAGTTGCGGAGGTAGATCAAGGTGAAAAGTGACATCATTAATTTTTCCGTTAATATGGAAAGGCCCTAACCGTCGATAATCCAATTTGTCACATGGTCGAGTAGTTTTTATATGTTGTCGTAATAGCCATACATGATCTACAATATCAAAAGAGGATGGAATCCGATGACGATCCGCATAATCCTTTTGTGTTTGTTGGGCTTGATGTAGGTGGGTAGATAGTTCTGCTTGAATCTTTCATAGCCGCTCCAAATGATTCGCGACACTAGGATTTGTGGGTAACTCAGGAGTTTCTAATACACACCAGCAAGGATGATGGCCTATATAAGCATAGAAATTTAGAATGGTGTAACCTATCAGGAATAGTACTAAAACAGAGAGAGAATTAGTACTAGGGAAGGGAAGTACTATTAGTACTAAGAGGACGGGACTGTGTAAGACTCCCGAGAGGGAGGAAAGAGAAGAGAAGAGAGAGAGAGAGATAGTGAGGACGAGAGAGAGAGAGATGATGATAACAGATGATATATTATAGGAAGAGTAAGTACAAGATGGTTATGAGGCTTAAGACTAGCGTTGAACCAATTTGGTTCAAAATAATGCCTAGTGCCTTCTTTTATAGTGTTCTCAGGAGTAATCCTGAAGCTTCTAGAATGTTCCAGAGAAATCTGGAATATACATTAATTTCCTATAATAAAACTTAAATGAAAATAATATCCTACGTATTACAATAGATGGTATGATGGTCAAGAGCTCGACCCATATAACATAAGGTCATGGGTTCGAGTCTTGCCATATCATGACACTATCTCCCCCTTAAGACGACGTGTGGAACGAATCGACGCTGATTGCAAACTGGGTTTGTCCGGATACTTTCGGTGGAACTCAGCAAGAAGATCCTGAGCATTGGTGACATGCTCGACGGGTTCCCAAGTATGTTCGCCCAGACTATAGCCAAGCCAATCGACCAAATAATAAAGTTTGTTGCGAACAAGTTTGGAATCGAGGATGACAACAACTTCATACTCTGGGTCGACTTCCAACTCAAGTGGGGGCGGTGGTGGTGTAACACGATCGGGAATAGTGTTTGCTTTATAAGGTTCAAGAAGAGAGCTATGGAAAACCAGATGGATCTGAAGATGCAGAGGGAGATCAAGGTGGAACGTGACATCATTAACCTTACTAGTAATACGGAAAGGACCGAGTCGTCGATAATCCAACTTGTCGCACGGTCGAGTAGTCTTGATGTGACGACGTAAGAGCCATACTAGATCTCCGATGGCAAAAGAGGAGGGAAGCAGATGATGATCCGCATAAGTCTTCTGTGTGTTTTGAGCATGACGAAGATGAGTAGAGAGATCCATTTGGATCTTGCATAGCCTCTCCAAATGATCCTCGGCACGAGGATTGGTAGGTAGCTCCGGGGTGTCGATCACTGACTAGCGAGGATGAGAACCGGTATAAGCGTAAAATGGGGAGACCTGAGTCAAGGAGTGAACAACATTATTATATGCAAACTCCGCAAAGTGGAGAATCTCGGCCCAATCGTCCTGTTGATAACTTAGAAAGCATCAGAGATATTGTTCCAGCGTTTGGTTTGTTTGTTCTGCCTGCCCATCGGTCTGGGGATGGTAGCCGGAGGAGAGATTGCAAGAGACCTTGAGCATCTTGAAGAGATGCTACCAAAATTTGGAGACGAATTGAGGTCCTCGGTCACTGATGATACTGTCTGGGAGGCCATGATGCTGAAATACCTCATGCATGACAAGGGCGGTGGTTTCCTTGCTAGTGATGACCTTAGTACACGGCACAAAATGTGCCATCTTCGTATATCGATCGACGACGATTAAGATAGCATCGAACCCCTTCGAGACCGGCAGATCTGTGATAAAATCAAGACAAATAGATTGCCACGGCTTACTTGGAATCGGTAAGGGTTCCAACCAGCCATATGGATGGTGTCGGGGCATCGACAACAAGCATCACAAGTCCGAATGTAGTCGTCGACAAAACGTCGCATACGGGGCCACCAAAAGGATCGTTGAACGAGATCCAATGTCTTAGTACTACCGAAATGTCCCGTCGTATGGGTGTCGTGGCAATTTTGGACGATTTGAAGGCGACAGGAGCAATCAAGGACATATACAAGCTTTTTAAAGAATAACAAACCATCATGATGTTCGAATTGTTGATAGTCCATACTTGGTTGTTGAGATTGGGAACAGGATGCCCGAGAGGTATCAATGTGTGCCAGAATGTCTTGAGCAAAACTGTCTGTCTTCAAGTTCGCACGTATGGCATCGGTAATCCGGGAATCCATTGGGGTGTGAAAAATCCGCGTTGTGTACAATCGTGTTGGTCCCAAGATTACTTGCTTTTGATTATCAAATGCTGGATCACCAGGAGGAGGTGCAAGATATGAACGCCATGATAGCACATTTGTTTTTCCTTGCTGCTTCCCCGGTCGATATGTGATTTTGAAGTCAAAACCCATGAGGAATTGAGCCCACCAAGCTTATCGTCGATTTAGCACCCGAGCGTTCTGGAAATAAGCAAGGTTTTTGTGATCACTAAAGACGATGACCTGATGTGGAGATCCCTCTAAGAAATGCCGCCATTGCACAAAGGAATCCACGATGGCTAATAACTCCTTGTCATGTATTTCGTAGTTGATTTCCGCGGCATTGAATTTGCTCGAATGGAAAGCCACAAGATGTAACTCTTCTTTATCTCCTTGTTGAGAAATGATGCTACCGAGGGCAAAATCCGATGCGTCAGCCTCCATGATGAATGGTTTCTTTGTATCCACATGACCTAGAATAGGAGTTGATGTAAAGGCTTTCTTAAGATGCAGAAAAGCCATGTCCGCTTCATTGGACCAAAGAAATGTTTGTCCCTTCTTCATAAGTTCTGTGAGAAGTAAAATAATCTTCGAGTAATCTTGTATAAACTTGCAGTAGAAGTTAGCAAAACCTAGAAAACATTGTACATCTCGTACCGTCCATGGAATTTGCCACTCTAGCACAGTTTGGACTTTAGCTGGATCCATGGAGATGCCCTTTGAGGAGATGACGTAGCCTAGAAATTCCACTTGCTTGTAGTCAAAGCTACATTTTTCTATCTTGGCATAAAGACCATTCTCACGGAGTCGTTTTAGTACTGATAGTACATGAGAATCGTGCTCTTCCTGGGTCTTCGAATAAATCAATAGATCATCCAGATAGATGATCAAACAGATATCCAAGAGGTCTCTGAATATATCATTTGCCATGTGTTGGAAAACTGCAGGTGCATTGGTTAGACCGAACGACATAACAGTATATTCAAAATGCCCATACTGCATGCGAAAGGTGGTCTTCCATTCATCTCCCGGTCGGATCCGCACGAGGTTATACGCTCCTCGTAGATCGATTTTTGTAAAAAACTTGGCACCATTAACTAGCTCTAAAAGACTTGATATAAGAGGAAGTGCATACCTATTCCGGATGGTGACTTTATTCAAGCCGCGGTAATCAACGACGAGACGAAGTGAGCCATCTTTCTTCTTGACAAAGAAGATGGGTGCACCGGCCGGAGATTTCGAATGACGAATAAACCCGCTTGCCAAGTTCTCCTCTATGTAGGCTCGAAGGACTTCTAACTCGGTGGGTGACAAGTCGTAAATTGGTCCCCATGGTGGCTCTGCTCCTGTTGTAAATCAATGGGACAATCATAGGGACAATGATGAGGAAGAGTACCGGCTTTTACCTTGTCAAATACATCGGCATAAGGATGATATTTCGCTGGAAGTTGCACTAAGGATTCCTCCTTAATAGTGATGGAAGGATGTACTGATATTGCAAATAGGAACATTGCCTCCTTGTGTCCTTCTTCGCGTAATTGACGTAGTGAAATGATCGAAACTCAATGAGTAGATTCTTGGGGTTGTCGATGTCAGACTTCTCTTGTTCTCCAATCTATGTCTGGATTATGTAATTCAAACCAAGGTAATCCCAGGACAATGGGATGCTCTGGACTACTAATTATATTAAATGCTACTACACACACAAAACTACCTAGGACAACTTGAATGGGTTCTGACTCTTCTACAATATTCCCGGAAGCAATGGGACGACCATCAATGACTACTACAGATGTGGGGCAAGGAAGTTTTCTTAAGGATATCTGAGAAGCTTGGGCAAAATTTCAATCCATGAAACAGGAATTAGCTTTGGAATCTAGAAGTGCTAGGACATGTACTGGGGGAGTACTTTTAGTACTAACCATGACTTGGGCTTGGAACACATTGCTAACTTGCTTGGAGGGAATGGAACCACTAATGGGCTGTACAGATCTAGGGCTGTCCAACCAAACGGCTCCTATTTTGGCTAGATTCAATAGTTTAACTCTTCATCTAATTGACTAAGGATTTCAAATTTGTTTGAGATACTTGGGCTATTAGTACTATTCATACTATCAGACACTCTATTAGTACTATTAATACTATCAGACACTCTATTAGTACTATTAATACTATCAGACACTCTATTAATACTATTAATACTATCAGACACTCCTAAGGGAAGAATTGACTTGGGTTTAGTACAGGCTACGATTTGATTTACCTATCTTCTTGGCCTATGGGGACAATTGATTGCGATATGCCCTACTCCACCGCAATAAAGACATAATCAATTTGCACGTTGTCGTTGCTTTTCTTCTTCTGATAATGGGTCACGTCGACGCATGGTGTCGATCTCCATCGGTGTCAGAGTATTTTCTTGAGGTATGTCTTGTGCAAACGGTTTAGCCGCGACTGAGGCGTAAGTGGGTTCCGGCCTAGAGCGTGGTATTTGTAATTGATGTTCCGAATGTCGTTCAAAAAGGCGGTTGTCATATCGGACCGCTCGATTGATTGCCTCCGTAAGAGACTTTGGTTCTTCGGAGAAGGTTAGAAGTAGATATTTGACATCGTTTTGCAGGCCGTAGCGAAACTACTCCATTAGTGCTTGATCATCCTAGGGGATATTTGAAGCGAGTAGACAGAAATCCATCGTGTTGTCGTAGTGTAATTCGCACACTACGTGAAAATTGCAATTTTGTTCCTCTGGATGGGACAAGGAGGAACTGGTAAAGAGGACCTGATAAGGAGAACCAGATGAAGGAGGAACCGGCAAGGAGGACCCGGTAAGGAGACCTGGTAAGAACCGGATCAAGCAGAATCGGCAAGAGCCAGATAAAGAAGGCCGGTGAGAGTCTCTCACTGGATGAAGAGACAATTTTGTAAATAGAAGAAAAGATTGTTACATGCATAAGGCAAAATTCGAACCTTGTACCTCCATGTTAATAATGTGAAGCCTTATGATAGTGTCAAAAAGTAGATGTCCCACATAGAAAGCTAAGTTCACGCTAGGATAAACTTTAGGAAAAGGCATGATAAAAGAAAAAGCTACACATGCACATCTAGCGTGCATGAACACTATAGTCGATAAAAAAAAACGCATGACTTTAGAAAAAGCATGTTAGATAAAGCATATAGTCTATAGTTAGAGAAAAAACATGGATTGTGAAGACTCTCTCATCATTATATAAGGATGGGGAGCACAATGCAATATGTGGGTGAAATATTTGGAAATTGGATATATTTCCTAAAACACCAATTAATAAAATATAATTGTGGGATTCACGAAGTTTTATATAATCTCTCGCTTCCAATCTATGATAAATTGTAATTAGGATTCTAAATAGTAATAAATCTAATAATCTATACTTGTGGGATTCACAAGTTTCTATATCTCTTTCTTGTAATCTACTCATAACTAGATTAGCCTCAAATTCTTCCTCCTCCTAGTCCAAAACCCTGACGGTTCCCACCCGACTCACGCAACGATCCGACGCCGAAAGGCACGATAGCGTAGGCAAAGCTTGGACGATCGCCTTGACGCAATTGTCAGATTTTGTTGATCGCCGTCCGGATACTGTCTGTATCTCCAAAGCAAGCTTTAAACTCACTAATAAAGTCTTCAAAGTTATTAAGTAAGGGCGATTGTTTTTCCAGAAGCGGAGCAAACCATGCCAAGGCTGAGCCGCTAAGCAACGTGCCTATTAGGCCGACTCGGGATGCATCAATGGGGTATCGAGAACGATGCATTTGAATGACTAAGCGTACCTGATTGAGGAAGCCCCTAAATTGCGATCGTGTTCCATCAAATTTCACAAGAAGTCCAATCTTGGACTCTTTATGAAATACGTGGGGACCATATCCTTGTTGTTGCAACACTGCTTCGAGTTGTTGCACACGTAACGCTAACTCCCCATGTTGTTGCTACGTTTGTTGTTTTTCTAAGGTGATTTGTTGAAGATCCCCTAACAACTATTGGTTTTCTTGTTCCAAGGTAACAAAATTTTCTTTTAGACATTGTAGCTCGGAGAAAACGGTTTGGTATTCTTGGGCGCTAACAGAAGCCATTGTATAGAAAAAGGATAAGAGGATGAGGGAAACCAAAAGAAAGACTAGAGAGGACAAATTGGTTCAAACTGTTAGGAATAGTACTAAAACAGAGAGAGAATTAGTACTAGGGAAGGGAAGTACTATTAGTACTAAGAGGACGGGACTGCGTAAGACTCCTGAGAGGGAGGAAAGAGAAGAGAAGAGAGAGAGAGAGAGAAAGAGAGAGAGAGAGAGAGAGAGAGAGATAGAGAGAGAGAGAGATGATGATAACAGATGATGTATTATAGGAAGAGTAAGTACAAGATGGCTATGAGGCTTAAGACTGGCGTTGAACCAATTTGGTTCAAAATAATGCCTAGTGCCTTCTTTTATAGTGTTCTTAGGAGTAATCCTGAAGCTTCTAGAATGTTCCAGAGAAATCTGGAATATACATTAATTTCCTATAATAAAACTTAAATGAAAATAATATTCTACATATTACAATAGATGGTATAATGGTCAAGAGCTCGACCCATATAATATAAGGTCATGCGTTCGAGTCTTGCCATATCATGACATAACCTTAGTAGAGGAATGGATAGAATTATTAATAAGTAAATTCAGCAAAGTGTAGAATATTTGCCCAATCATCTTGTTGATAGCTTAGAAAACATCAAAGATATTGTTCCAACATTTGATTTGTACGTTCTACTTGACCATTTGTTTGGGGATGATAGCCAAAGGAGAGGTTGTAGATGACCTTGACCATTTTGAAGAGATGCTTCCAAAATTTAGAGACGAATTAGGGTGCATAATCACTAATGATATTATCAGGAAGACCATAATGCCGAAATACTTCACACATAACAATTCCTATGGTTTCTTTACGAGTGATTTCTTTAGTATAGGGCAAGAAATGTGACATCTTAGTATATCGATCAACCATTGTTAAGATCGCGTTGGAGCCCTTCGAATCCGGAAGATCTATTATAAAATCTAGAGAAATAGATTGCCATGGCTTGTTGGGGATGGGTAATGGCTTCAATAAACCATATGGATGATGTCTGGGCATCTTCGCTCTACAACATGTATCACATGTCTTAATGTAGGCTTCGACAAATCTTCGCATATGCGGCCACCAAAATTATCGTTGTACTACCAAAATGTCCAACTGTGTGTGTCATGACAATTTTGAGCTACTCGAAGATAACATCGACCACCGGGAACATACAAAAGTTTCTTAATGAATAGTAATCCATCATGACATTCGAATTGTCGATAATCCGTACCTAGTTGTTGTGACCATGAACAAGATGCTTGAGAGGAATCAATTTGATCTAGAATAGCTTGAGCGAAAACATTCACGTATGGTATCAATAAGGCAGGAATCCAATGGAATGTAAAAAACCAACGTTGGTTGCAGTCGTGTCGAACCTAGGATTACACCAACATCACTAGGATGGCGATAAAAAAGATTTGAAGGTACCTCGAGATTAGGGGGCCTTAATGGATCAATTCCGTCAAGGTTTGCGTAATGATGTCAAAGATCTTCTTCTTAATTTCCATGAAGATCCAAAGTCGCTTACAGAGGCCATTAGTCGAGCTGTGCGATGTGATAGTCGCTTATTTGAGCGATGTTCTGAGCACCAACAAATGTTATGCCGCCAACCAGAACAGATTTACGCTTTTGTGGTCGCAACGCCTCCACAAGTTTCCAGACCCATTACAAGGGATGGCCCAACTCCAATGGAAATAGAGAAGCAACGACGTCGAGCACACCATCTATGCCTATATTGTGGCGGTCCAGGACATATAGCCGTAAATTGTCCACATAAACCTAGACGTCAAGTATATAAAGTAACTGCACATGACAACCCTACTTCAAGTTCCATTGTTACTTCTAATAACATAAGTACAAGCCTAATAGTCCATGCCATGAGAATAGATCCGATGTCTTGAGCCAATTAGAGGATGTGTTAAACGAGTAAGTCTAGCCAAAATAGGAGCCATTTGGTTGGACCATCCTAACTATGTAGAATTAGTTCCTAGTTGTGGTTCCATTTCATCAAATCTAGTAGAGTTTTTTTTGCACAAGTCGAGCTTACTGTGACATCTACATGTCACCGAGTCCTACCCTCTACCCTCCTAGATTCTAGAGTAAACTCTTCTTTCATGGATCATAAATTTGCATTGTCACAAAACATCCTCTTGAATAAGCTCACGAGCCCAGTAGTCATATGAGTCATTGATGGCCGTCCTGTTGGAGACAAGGCCGTCAATGCGGAAGATCAAAATAGCATTCGATTCGTGTTGAGTACCTGCGTATGACAGTTTCTAAGATCGTGCACAGAGAGAGAGAGAGAGAGAGAGACACAAAAGACTTTCTATTCAATAGAAACAATAATACAACCAACCTTACAAAAAGGTTACAAGGTCACTATATATAGTGACCGACTTAGGGCAACTACCATTTATGCTAATTACACAAATGGCCCAAACTTGATCTATACAAAGGGATAGTGTGAATACGTCCATTATACACTTGTATTCGACACTCCCCCGTAATGGGCGTATACATGGGTTATCTAAGATTACAGGTATAAACCTAGGTTCTCGGACATATCAGTTTTGTTCGAGTCGGCAGGGTCCGAAGGCAGAAGACCGGACTGGTCGGGTCGGAAGAGTTGAAGCCGATCATTAGGGAACTGATGTCGGTTGTCTGAAACCATCCTGCGCTGTGTCCGGCTCTAACCGGACTGCTTTGTCGTTACGCCCATCTGATGCCGAAGGGACCGAAAGCGTTCTGCCGAAAGACACTTGGTCATTCCATCTGCGACATTGTCGGTTGTGGATATTTTCTCTAGACCGATTTTCCCTGAAATGATGCAGTCCCGAACGAAGTGATATCGAACGTCGATATGTTTGGAGGCGTTGTGGTGAACCGGATTTCTCGACAAGGCAACAGCACCTTGACTGTCGCTATAGACAACTGGAGCCGAGTCATGGTCGACTTGCCGAAACGTGTGCACCAGCCGGCCGAGCCACAAAGCTTCTTTTGCAGCGTCGGACGCAGCTACATATTCTGCTTCGGTCGTTGAGGTCGCTGTGCACTCCTGAAGTTTCGACTTCCACGAAATTGCTCCATTGCCAAATTTGAAGCAGTATCCGGTTGTTGATTTCCGACTGTCTATACAGCCGGCGAAGTCCGAGTCGGTGTAACCGACTACGCCTGAGGTTGAGTTCGGACCGAAAAGAATGCCGTGATCTTTTGTGCCAGCCAGATATTTGAACACATGCTTGACTGCGTTCCAATGCGATCGGCCAGGATTGTGCATAAATCTGCTAACGACTCCTACGGCATGAGAAATATCAGGCCGTGTCGCGACCATCAGGTACATAAGGGAGCCGACTGCCGGTGCATACGGTACCGACTTCATATCTTCCCCCTCCGGACCGGATGTCGGGCAGTCTCGCTGAGAGAGCCGAAGATTCATGGGGAGCGGGGTTGAAGCAGATTTGGCTGATTGCATGTTGAAGCGTTCCAAGACACGTCCGATATAGTCGGTCTGAGACAAAAAAAGATGTCGTTTGTCGCGATGCCGACTAATCTTCATGCCGAGTATGTGTCGTGCCGGACCGAGGTCCTTCATGGCAAACTTCAACTGCAGTTGCCGAATGAGATCGGCAAGTTCGCCCGCGTGGCGTCCAGAAATTAGCATGTCGTCCACGTAGATGATGAGGAAGATGGGTGATCCATCTTGAGCTGTGTTGGTAAAAAGACAATGGTCCTCATCGCTTTTTGAGAAGCCGATCGATTGGATGAAGTCGTCGAACTTCTTGTACCATTGTCGCGGTGCCTATTTGAGGCCGTATAGACTCTTCTTGAGTCGGCAGACTAGATGTTCTTGGCCAGTTGCCACGAAGCCTTTTGGCTGCTCCATATAAATTTCCTCTTCAAGATCGCCATGGAGGAAGGCTGTCTTGACATCTAGCTGAATCAGCTCCAAGTTGTCGGCTGCCACTACGCCGAGTAGGAAACGAAGGGTTGTCATTTTCACCACTGGTGAAAAAATCTCGTCGAAGTCGACGCCATATTCTTGTCGGAAGCCCTTCGCAACTAATCTGGCCTTGTACTTTGGGGTGGTCGAATCAGACGTCTCTTTTAGTCGATAAACCCACTTGCAAGGAAGAGCACGTCGATTCTTAGGTAATTCGACCAGATCCCAAGTCTTGTTTGCCCGAATGGAGTGCATTTCCGACTCCATCGCCAGATGCCAGGTGGCTGAATCGACAGATGTCGATGCTTCTTCGTAAGACGTCGGTTCGCCGGCGTCGGTGAAGAAAATTCCAGGAGAATACCTCTCCGGAGGTTGCGACAGTCTCTCGGATCGTCGAGGTATGATTGGATTGGTCGCATCGGGTATCGAGGTCGGATGGTCCGAAAGCGAATTATTCTGCTGTGCCGAGTCAGAGTTGTCCGAGTCGGTGGTGTAAGGTTCAGCTACCCGTGAAGTTGACCGTGTGTTAAGAGCGGGGCCTTCTTGAAGGGTCGGCACATCGGAAAATGTTACCCTTCGGGCTTCGATCGGTTTTTCGACTGATGGATTCATAGCCGACTCGTTGAACACAACGTCCGAACTTCGAATGATTTGTCTGCGTTCGGGGTCCCAGAGTCGGTATCCCATTTCGCCGTCTGATCCATATCCAAGGAAAATGCATTTCCTGGACCGAGGTGCAAGTTTTCGGCGATCATCTTTCGGAATAAGGGCGTACGCCTCGCATCCGAAGATCCTCAGCTTGTCGTAATTCGGATTACTGCCGATCCATAGTTCCTGAGGAATTTGAAGTCCTAGAGGTCTGCTTGGCGACATATTGATTATGTGTACTGCCGTGAGTAGAGCCTCTGCCCAGAAGCCATCCAACAGTCCGGAGTGTTGGAGCATGGAAACTATCCGTTCTTGGATTGTCCGATTCATGCGTTCTGCAATCCCGTTTTGCTCCGGACTGTGTGGTGCCGTAAATTCACGTCGGATGCCGCGTTGTCGGCAGAATTTGACGAATTCTTCTGATTTGAACTCTCCCCCATTGTCGGTCCGAAAGCATTTCAGTTTTCGGTCAGTTTGATTTTCTACCATAGCGAGCCAATCGGAGAAGATCGAGAAGACACGATCTTTGGTGCGAATTGGATAAGCCCACACCTTCCGAGTCGAATCGTCAATAAAACTGACGAAGTAAGAGGCACCGCCGAGAGACTGATGCGGCATTGGGCCACAGACGTCCGAGTGGACTAAATCGAGAGGTCTCGTTTCTCTTGGTGCTGATGTCGGGTGTGATGCGGCTGCTTGTTTGCCATACTGGCAATGTTCGCAGAATTGATGGTCCGAGAAGGAGAGTTTAGGGATGTATCCGGCTCTAGATAGGTGCGTAATGCCGGCCTTGCTGAGGTGTCCTAATCTTCTGTGCCATAGTGATGACACAGGAATATCCACCAAAAACAGGTTACGCTCTCTGAGCGTAACATGTAATGGATACAGTGAGTGTATCTTGGGTCCTCTAGCAAGCAGGAGGTTCCCCCTGTGGAGTGTCCACCCTCCCGAAGAAAAACCGGCACGAATGCCGTCTTCATCTAGTTGTCCGACTGAGATCAATGGCCTTGAGAGCTCGGGTACATGTCGGACATTGTGAAGTACAAGTGTAGAGCCACCTGCAAGGTTGAGCTCTACTGTGCCGATTCCAATGATGTCACAGTGTTGCGAGTTGCCGACTCGAACCGAGTCGGAGTGACGGATCGTATATTGCCGAAATTGGGATCGATGAGGAGTCACGTGAAATGACGCGCCCGAATCTAAGAGCCATGTGCTCGATTCTTCAGTCGTGAGCAGAACTTCTGATCCGACTGGATTTTCGATTGATAGTATATTCGGGTCGTTTGGTAGCACATCAGCTGAGAAGCTGACGTAATTGATCTCCTCATGCCGGCCACTCTTCTTGTCTGATTTCTGAGACTTGTCGTTCTTGTTCTTGAGTGCGCGGCAGTCGGCTTTGATGTGTCCGGGTTTCTTGCAATAGTTGCAGATTCGATTATCCCGTGACTGGCTCCGTCTTCGCTGATTGTTCGGCTGCCGTGAGGAATCTCTTCCTCGTATGTTCGATCGGTCTGTCGAACCTTGTACTACATAAGCGTCGTCTGTTGAGTCTTTGGCGAAAGACTTTCTCCGAGCTGCTTCGGTCAGGATTGCGCTCGTGACTTCGGAGTATTTAACAGCCGTGGTTGACGCGTTGCACACGGTTGTGACGAAAGTTTCCCATGATGAGGGAAGGCTGCTCATGAGTATCATTGCTCTGAGTTCATCCTCGATTGCCGTCCCCTGAGATGAGATTTGGGAGCTTATGCTTTCGTACTCATTGAGATGTGCTTGAACCGAATCTGATTCTTTCATCCGCAAGTTGTAGAGGCGCCGGATCAGAAACATCTTTGTTGCAGCGACCTTCTTTTCGTAGGTGTCCGACAGTGTTTTCCACAGTTCGAATGCTGTCGTACACGATTGCACCGTAAAGTATACCGATTCCGATAGGTGCATCCGAATCGTGGCGCGGACGATTCTGTCCAGCTTCTGCCACTCAATTGGTTTGTATCCTTCTGGAGGTTCTTCATTTTCGATGGGATCGATTTGCCCCTTGACTATGAGATAGTCCTGCATTTGCTCCTTCCAGAAGTTGAAGTTCGATCCATCGAACTTTCGTAGACTCATTTCTGACGAGCCGGATGTTGATGCCATCAAATTTGGTTTCGGTTGACGAAGCTCGGTTCGGAGTTGACTACGAACCTTGTTGGAGTGCAGCCGGTTGGCTCACCCGATATCGTTCTAGTCGGATTTGAACCCGAGTCGGTTCGGCTTCGGATATATGTATTGTTGAACTTGCTCGAATTGACTCCGGTAACTTGAGGGACAGAACCGACTGGTCTTCCCGAATGTTGCCGAGTCGGAGTGAGCCTGGTTCGCTTCCGAATATATATGCCAAATACCGATTATTGAAACCGATTGTCTGGACCGATTCTGCTTCGGGTGACTGCAGCGACGAGAGAGACGGATCCAACTGATCCTCCCGAATGTCGATCAACCGGATGAAGCACGAATTGGGGTTGTTGTCTTGAGACCGATCTGCACCGAGTGGTTACAATGAGCGGCGAGCAGCGTTTGATGACCTCTTCGGATGCCGTTTAACCGAGTGGAGCACGATCGTGTCAATGTTGCACAAGGGGATTTCACCTCGAGCGGTTACGATCACAAGGAACAGAGTACAACCTGCTGGCTTACTCCAAGCGAAGATGATCTAACGCGATGAGATGCAAGCCTCGTTTTTCTTCTTCTTCTCTCTTCTTCGAATGACGCAAGAAACCGAATGCTGTGCAGGCTGAGACGACGGCCGACAGCGGGATGAAGGACCGAATACTGTGCAGGCTCTGATACCAGATGTTGGAGACAAGGCCGTCAATGCGGAAGATCAAAATAGCATTCGATTCGTGTTGAGTACATGCGTATGACAGTTTCTAAGATCGTGCACACAGAGAGAGAGAGAGAGACACACACACACAAAAGACTTTCTATTCAATAGAAACAATAATACAACCAACCTTACAAAAAGGTTACAAGGTCACTATATATAGTGACCGACTTAGGGCAACTACCATTTATGCTAATTACACAAATGGCCCAAACTTGATCTATACAAAGGGATAGTGTGAATACGTCCATTATACACTTGTATTCGACACGTCCCATAGCATCGGGTGATATAGTCGAGGAGTCTGAGCCAATTCGGATAGTTCTTGGTGATTTGGCAAGCATAATCTCTTTCGACATTATTTGCAGTCCAGAACACCCAATAGTTCTAGGTCTCCCTTGGTTTGAACTCCATAACCCAAAGATTGATTGGATGAAAAGAACAATTGAGGAAACCCAAGAACAAAGAACAAAGCCCGCATCCCTCGAATGTCCGACATGTGATACTAGATCCCCCTAAGTTATCGACCATCTCTCTACGTCAGTTGTGTGAGGAAGGGGGGAACGAGGCCATGTTCATCTTCGCAATAGTAGCAACTCCATCACCCACTTTACATGAAGCGGACATTAAACTACCAAAGAAATACAAAGAGTGCTTGGACGTCTTTGATAAGGTAAAGGCCAATACATTGCCGGAGCATCGGTCATATGACTGCCCTATTGACTTACAACCAGGGAAAGAACCTCCATGGGGCCCAATTTATAATCTCTCCCCTGTAGAGCTACAGATTTTGTGGGAATATATTGATAAGAATCTGTCAAACGGATTCATTCGGCACTCTAGATCCCCGGCTGGTGCACCTATCTTCTTCGTTAAGAAAAAGAATGGGACTCTTCATTTGGTCATGGATTATCAAGGCCTAAACAAAGTGACTACTCGGAATATATATGCTCTAACGTTAATTCCGAATCTTTTGGAACGTCTCAGTGGACCAAAATATTTCACGAAGTTGGACCTTTGTGGTGCATATAATCTAGTTCGGATTCATTCGGGGGATGAATGGAAGACTACTTTTCGCACTCGCTATGGACATTTCGAGTATACTGTGATGCCATTCGGTCTCACGAATGTACCTTCAGTTTTCCAACACATGGCGAATGATATTTTTCGAGATTTTCTCGATATCTTCACTATAGTTTACCTAGATGACATCTTAATCTACTCGAAGACCCAATAGGAGCATGATGAACATGTTCGTCAAGTACTACGTCGACTACAAGAATATGGTCTCTACGCAAAATTAGAAAAGTGTAGTTTCGGCTAGAATCAAGTGGAATTTTTGGGGTATGTTGTATCATAAGATGGTATTGCTATGGACCCCATGAAGGTGCAAGCAATTTTAGAGTGGCAGACGCCCTTATCAGTGCGCGATGTACAATGTTTTCTCGGGTTTGCAAATTTTTATCAAAAATTTATTAAAGATTATTTCAAGGTTGTGCTTCTGCCTTCTCAACTCACACACAAAAATCTCAGCCATTCATATGGAGTTCAGATGCAGCCGAAGCATTTGAAAGCTCAAAACAAGCATTTACAACAACACCTATTTTAGCACATGTCGACCCAACAAAATGCTTCATCGCTGAAGCTGATGCATCCGATTTTGCACTAGGGAATGTCCTATCGCAGTTTGGAGATGATGGACATCTACACCCTGTTGCCTTTCATTCCCGAAAGTTTGAACCTGTAGAGATCAACTACGAGATCCATGACAAAGAACTTCTTGCAATTGTGGATTCTTTTCAACAATGACGATATTTTTTGGAAGGTTCTTCTCATCAAATAATTGTTTACAACGATCATAAGAACCTGACATATTTCCAAAATGCTCGAGTCTTGAGTTGCCCATAAGCCCGATGGGTGCAATTTTTGACTCACGAGACTAATGGCCAAACTGAGTGTACCAACTAGACTTTGGAGTAATATCTTCGTTGTTTCATCAACTACCAACAAGATGTTTGGGTTGATTTTTTGCACTTGGCTGAATTCGTTTACAACAACTCAGTCCATTCTTCTACAGGATATTCTCCATTCTTTCGCAAATATGGGCTGTCATCCTCAGTGGGCGATGAATGTGCATCCAGACGTTCCTACCAACCCTGTTGTTGAGGATTGTCTTAGTCGCCTCCAAGAAATTCACGCTACCATTCTTCACAATTTGCATGATGCTCAAGTTACACATAAGCGGCTTGCGGATCGTCATCGCCTAGACTCCTCCAAAACTTTCCGTGTTGGGGATATTGTATGGCTTCTCCAACACACCATCAAGAACACTCAGCCTTGTAGTAAATTGGATTGCCAACGTTTTGGCCCTTACATAATCACTGGTAAGGTAAGTGATGTTGCGTTTCGTCTTGGCCTCCCTCCACACATGCATCTTCATCCGGCGTTTCATGTGTCCCTTTTTGGAACCTTACCCAACAAGTTCAAATTTGGGCCGTCTTACAATACCCCCACCACCCGTTGAGTTCTTGGAAGGACCCAAATTTGAGGTTGTTGCCATTCTCGATTCTAAAATCATGCAAAACAAGTTGTATTACTTGGTTGATTGGTTAGGCTATATCCCCAATGATCAAACTTGGGAACCTACAACAAAACTTTCCAATGCCGCGGACATGGTCACCGCATTTCATTGCCAATATCCTCGTAAACCAGGTCCTAGTACAAACCCTACGACTCATGAGACGTGTCTATTAACTCTTCGGGCCGGACAATGGCCTAACACAGGGTGTCTACGGGGGACACTTCACCAAAGGGTGTTACGGCAACCGGATTAGACTTCAACGCTTAATCCTACTTGGTTAAGTTACTTATTATGATCGTCTTTCATAACACACGCGTAAGATATAACAATTAAGACAGAACGACAATTAACACAGAAAGATAACAACGCTTAAGCTTTCATTAATTAACCGCTAACTATTACATTGTATCTGGGCCTTTAAATAGGTTTCCGGTCTGTATTACAAAACGGTGCCATCCGCACCTGTTCGGGATCGGTCCGGATCCGGAACGGCATACCGATTCCGGTCCGTCCATCCACACTCATAGCTTAATTACAACCACATTCCTACTACTTAATTAGCTCTCCGTTTCCCACTTTGGACTCCTTTGCCGGCCGGTAACACATGGCACGCCCGTGGGACAGTACCATGTACGTCGAATCCACAATCGACCCTTGCTATTCTTTGTCCAAAATGTCCAGAATGCTTTGTTCGAGAGGCTCCAATGGTTCATCTGGAAGTGGTGGTTGTTGTTGTTGTTGTTCTGTTGCAGTCTGCTGTGGCGGGTCCGTTGGTGGTTGTTGCGGCTGCTCCTCCGATTGTGGCTTTGACACCGGCGTCTCCGTCGTTGCTCCCTGCGTCGTAGTGGTCTCCGGTTGACTGGTTCCCGACTGGCCCTCAGCCGACGACGGTTCCTCATCACTAAGGTTAACCGTTGTCGCTTCCCGTGCTTTTTCTTCCCGTACCCGGGACCGCTCGTAGCTTTCAAACTGGATTTGAGCGTCCAGCCTATCATCGTCCAGCTGAGCTACGAGCTGCCTGACCTGCGCCAGCTGTTCATCTGCCAGGACTTGGAAGTCGTCGGCCAACTTGTCCCGTATCGCGGTGAAATCCTCAGAAGTCAACGCATAACAGTCATCTCCTTCCTTCCGCCGGTTTGCCACATCCGCCCGTAGCAACTGGAGTTCCGCCGCGTTTTGTGCCCAGTTTGTCCACCATTTTACGGAGCTTTCATCAATCAAGTGTTTCGTCTGATTTAGCATGCCCGGAGGATGGACTGAATCCGGCTCGTTCCCAATTGCGATTTGGTTTCCGCCGCTTGCCGTTCCTCCTTCAGTTGTTTGATGATTTTGACGTTGTCCTCCGCCTGCGCCTTGTAATGCGTCAATTGCCTTTGATATGTGCTTTGTAATTTCTGCAATACTGTTGACTCTCTCTCTTTGTCTTCCTGCTGCTGCCTCTGGAGCTCCATCTGGACCTTCTCCGCCTCTTCCAAGCGTCTTGTATTTTACGCCCGTTCGTCGGCGATCGTCGTCGCGGCCCGATCAACTGCCTGCTGGAGCTCGGCCATCCGTTCTTTATGCTCCGTTTCCAGCCGTTTGTAGTCCTGGTGTAGGTGCTCAAAATCATCCGTCTTTTGCTTGAGCCGTGCGTTGATCTGACGACGGGCCCGGTCCTCGCGGTCCTTCTGCTCGCGGAGCTCTTCCTTTAGCCGTTCAATCTCTGTCTCCGCCGTTTTCCGCAGCTTGTCCTTTTCCTGCAGCACTTTGTCTTTCTCCTCCTTTAGCCGGTCGTACGCTTGATGGCCTTTCGGAGGCTCTCCTCTGCCCGGCGGAGGTTCTCAGCAGTCTTCTTTAATTCGGCTTCGGCCGCCGTCTTCAATTCTCGTTCACGGCTCCTTAGCGCTTCTTGTGCGGCAAGTTCCTCTCTCAATTCCGCAAGCTCCTGAGCTTGCGCCGCATCTCTCGCCGGAACGGTTTCCGTTGCCGGGGTCTTATTGCTATGTACAGGTCGTTCCGTTTCTTTATTCTGTACACTTACCGGAGTCACCGGTGATTGGATCCGTATTTTGGCCATCTCTGTCGTGACCTGATCCAAGTGTTTTTCAAGGCACCGGATTCTAGACCAGGCCGTCTCTAGTTGTTCGGTTGTGACGAGCAACCGTTCGCTTTGCGCTCTTTCTTCCGCCTCTATATACCCCACTGCTCCGGCTATCTGTTCGCCTATCCACCGGAGCCACAGGCTACCGGTGCCTTGTTGTGCTCACACGAAGGTTTGACAGATGGGCTCACTTGTAGAGGGGTGGTCCCTCCTGGTTGGGCCGAGTTGCAGTTCCGTTTCTGCCCGTGTGGACCATCCTGCTGTCCTGGTTCCCCTTGCACTTCTTCTTCGCTAACCGAGGTCTGCATTGACCTTTCCGGCTCTGGTGGGATAGGACTCGCCGGTGTTGCCGGTGGTGCCGGGGCTTCTGTTTCCGGTGCCATCTGCACCGGTTCCGGTTCCTTCCTTGGCGTAAGAGTCTCAGTATGGGGAGCCGGTGTTCCCTCTGTTTGAGGGTTCGAACGTTTCCCGGCTGCCTCAACTGTCCTTGCCGACGACCGTCGCTGGAGGTGCTCCGTAGACTCCTCCTCTATTTCCTCCTCCTGAGCTCCGGCATTGAGTTTTGCCACCAAGGGGTCCACTTCTCGATTCACCGGTCGGTGGAGTGTGACCTTTACGGGCCGTGCCGGTGGTTCCTCCTGCGCCTCCATTGGGCGCTTCCGGCTGCCACTTCCTCCTGCCGCCTGTTCTGCATCCGCCGCCTTTCCCTTACTGGGCTTAGAGGCCAACAACTATTGCCGTTTGGAAGCCGTCCTTGGGGTGCCGTCCGCCACTCTTCCTCGCTTCTTGGACTGGACGGTCTGAACGGGTGGCACCAGCAAGGTGAGCCACTGCGTTACGGCGTGCCATATTCTTCGTCCGTCTCGGCCTTCTTTGCTGTCTTTGCCTCTGACGATCTCGATCGCCGCACACAACCCGTCTGCGATCAATACTGGCCAATCCACCTTGATCCCTTCATAGGTGGCGATGATCATCCCTGCCCGGTTCTGCGGCATGACAGGGGGTCTAGGGTACACGTGGCCGTATTCATGGAGCACACGAGCAATTTCGCGGAACAACATATCTCCGCCGCCCTGTGTCCGGTAGCCCTTGTCGATCGTGAGTATGCCTCCCTCCGGAAGGCTTGTTAACGCTCGAATCGCCTCTGCCATTATGACCTCTGTATCGATTTCCTTGATCACTTTGTCGGCTTCTTTGTGTGGCGGTACTTCCATCATCATCAAGAAGCCCTCGAGCCCGTGTTGCTTCAGCCATGTCTTGGCGGCTTCCGACAGCGTTTGCGGGTCCATCTCTGTGTCGGGGTCGGATTGCGGTGGCGAGGATGGATGGTGATGAGAGTGGGGTTGAGAAAGAGAGAGTGTTCAGAAGGCGGGGTTCTCTGTGCGCAAGTTCTCGTCTGATGATCTTGCAGCGTTTCGGTGCTTCTGTGCTCCTGGGTTCGCGAAAGTAGAGGGTCTCTACGCGCAATGGTTTTTGTCTGTGCATTCTGGCGCCTTTTTTGAGTTTGTGCATGTCACGTACTTAAAATAGCATTATGTCCTGTGGTGGCACTTTAAATGCCCACTACGTACCTTTTCGCTCCACGCTCTTTCATCCATTCATTCCTCGCTTTTGCATGATTGTTTTTATTTATTTATTTATTTTTATTATAGTTATTATTATTCTTAGTGTGACGTCACTTGTCCGTTGGTCCTCTCGGGCCCTTACCGGCCTCATTCTCTCCGGTTCCCGGCTTGCCGTCTTGGTGGTTGTTGTCGGTCCTTTGCTCAAACGGGTTCTTAGGCATCGGTCCTCTATATGCCTTTAACCGGAATCCGTTGACCCATTTGCCTAGCACTTCGCCGGCAAGTGTCCCTAACTGGTAGGACCCATTATACTCCCGTGTTAGCCAATACGGTCCGGTCCATCTAAACCTTAGTTTACTCGGCATCTTGCCCATCCGGCTTTGGAATACTAACACCGGTTTGCCTATTGCGAACATTTTTTCGTTACCTTTCCTGTGCCGGTCGACGAATGCTTTCCGTTGCCGTTGCTCCAATTCTAAATGTAGGATGTTGGCCAATCGTTGTTCCTCCAACTCACACAGCGCTGTCAACCTTATTGTCTCCGACTCCTTCTCGTTCAGCCGTTCTCGTAGCTGGATCCGTAAGCTAGGTACTTGGAATTCTACCGGCATGACCGCCTCGAGTCCGAATGCCAATCGGAACGGTGTTGTTCGGATGCTCGTTTTGTATGCCGTCCGGTATGCCCAAACCGCGCTATGTAGCTTTGTGTCCCAATCCATCCGGTTCCCGTTGATGATCTTCCGAAGGATATTCTGGAGCGTCTTGTTTGTTGATTCCGCTAATCCGTTCGCCTGTGGATAGTAAGGTGTGCTTCGTTTGTGGACCACAGCATAGAAGGTCGTTAGGCTTTCCACTACTTGTCCAAGAAAGTGCCCCCCTTGGTCACTTATCAATTCAATGGGGCATCCGTAACGGCACCAGATGTACTCATATAGAAACTTTGCCGTTGACGCAACGGTGTTATCCCATAAAGCTTTGGCCTCCACCCATTTCGTGCAGTAATCCGTAGCAACGATAATGTACCGATTACCCGTTCTCATTGCCGGTGGCTTAAACGGTCCTACAAAGTCCAACCCCCACTTTTGGAATGGCTCGAGTGGTAGTACCGGCTGGTGTGGCATACGAGCCTGCTCCATTGGCTGGCCCATTCTCTGGCATAGGTCACATTCTTTTGCGTACCGTACCGCATCTCTTAATGTCGTTGGCCACCATAGGCCACTTTGCCATATTTTTCTGGCCGTCGCATCTCCGGCATAGTGACCTCCGGCAACTCCGCAGTGGGCTTCTCTCAGTATCAGTTCCTTTACATCGTTGCGCACCGCCCGTCTCCATATGTCGTCCGCGCCCTTGTGGTACAATGTGTCTTGCAATAAGCAGAATTGTCGGCTTTGCACCGCCAGGCGTTTCTGTTCGTCCCGGTTCAGCTATTCCGGAGGCAGTCCTATGCTTAGAAACTGGTGCATATTTGTGAGCCACTTGTCTTCCTGGGCCACTGTCTCATCTGCTGCCGTCTCCGTAGTGACTCGAAATAGCTCCGCATCCGGAAACTCATCCGATACTCCGTCACCCGTCTCTCCGGACTCCAATCGACTTAAGTAATCCGCTACGACATGCTGTATACCGGGTCGGTGGAATATTTCAAACTCGAACTCCTGTAACAATAAGGTCCACCAGGCCAATTTGCCGGTGAGTGATGCCTTGGACACTAGGTAAAGGAGTGCCGAATGATCTACATGGAAGGAAAACTTCCTTCCCAATAAATAGTGCCGAAACTTTGTCACACTGTAGGTCATCCCTAGGGCTTCCCATTCCGTAGTAGAGTAGTTCCGCTCTGCTTGGGATAGCTTCCGGCTGGCATAGTACACTGGCCGGTACCACTTTGGTTCCGTAAGTTGCATCAGTACGCTTCCGATTGCGATGTCGGAGGCGTCCACGAACACGTGAAATTCTTTACTCCAATCCGGAGGCTGCACTACCGGTGCCTGCGACAATAGTACCTTGAGGACCTTATACGCCCTATCCTCAGTGTCGGTCCACTGGAATGGTGTCCGATGTACGGCGGCATGCAACGGTGTAGCCAGGTCGGCCAGGTATCGGAGCATCCGGCTGTGCCACCGGATCTGGCCTAAGAACCGGCTTAATGCCTTTGCCGTTGCCGGTGCCGGTGCTTCTAATATGGCTTTCACTTTGTCCGGGTCGACTGCAATACCTTCCTGGCTCACAATATGTCCTAATAAAGTTCCACTGGACACGCCAAATACACACTTTGCCGGATTCAAGCTTAGCCGGTATGCTCTACACTTTTCTAGACAAAGACGGAGGTGCTGAAAATGGTCCTCCTCCCGGCTATAGACGGCGAAATCGTCAAGGAAAACCTACATAAAAGCCAGAATATATTCACCAAAGATTTCCATGATGATTTGTTGAAATGTTGCCGGTGCCGTTTTGAGTCCGAACATCATCACCACGGCCACAAACACCCCCCATTCGGTGACGAATGCTGTTTTCTCTTGGTCGTCGGGGTGCATCCGTCCGGTAAAGAAATCCGTCTAGGAAGCTATAGACCTCGTGGCCGGCGACGGCATCCAATACTCCATCTGTGAACGGAAGTGGAAACGCATCCGTTACCGTAGCCGCATTGAGTTTCCGGTAGTCCACGCAAACTCGAATTTTTCCGTTCTTCTTCGGTACGACTACGATCGGGCTCAGCCATGTCGCTTTCTTTACCGGACGGATAAAGCCAACTCTTAGCAGTTTGTCGATTTCTTCCTTGACCTTGGAAGCATAATTGGGATTCATCCGGTACCGTCTTTGTGCCACTGGTTTTGCATCCTTGCTCAAGTGCACTTGATGCTGGTATAACTGAGGGTCGAGTCCTCACATATCTTCGTATGACCAGGCGAACACATCGCGGAATTCCGTGAGAAGTGTTATCATCGCCGTTTTGTCTTCGGACTTTATCTCCTTGGCGATGTGCACCGGTTTTGCTTCGTCCGTGGTGCCTAAATTCACCTCTTCCAGTTGCGATGCTTTTACGCGCTGTGAAACGGCCATTTCCCGTTCCAACGCTTCCTGCGCTTGCCGTAACTCCCGGATTGCGTCTTTATCTGGTTCTGCTTCCGCCTCTTCCGGTTGCGATAAGTACGGTGCTACGGCTTCGGCAATGTCAATTTCGAAGAGGGGTATGATCTTCGGGTTTTCCTGCAGGTATTGAGCTTCTTCTTCGTCCGCTAACCCTTCGAGCATGTTGACGCATTCCGCATACAACGGTGTACATTCCTTGCCAATGCTCGTCCTTGGCTGTGTTGGTACCCGTACCTTGGCTTTTCCACGCCGGAAGGTAATTATATTTTTTCGCCAATTTTGTTTGATATGTGCCGTTTTCAACCATGGCCGCCCCAGCAATAGCGGGTATGCGCCTTGTGCCTGTAATTGTAGCATTACGGACGAGATGTGAAATGTATGCCCACCGACGGTGACTTCTAATTTCCGTGTTAATCCTGTCGACCACACTGAGCTTGTATCGGCCATCCGCAACCAGAACGGACACGGCTCCCACTCATGGATTCCTAGGTCATCACACGTCCGGAGGCGTATTACATTTACCCCAGAGCCTCCGTCTATAACTGTGCCAGGGAGTTCTTTCCCTTTTACAATGGCAGTGATTACCGAACTGCTGGTCTACCACTGTTGGTCCCTCCTCCGGATTCGAGAAGAGTACCGGTGCCGGTGATGGTTCTCCTGCCGTCATGGCCGTCTTCAGTCCTTCCGTGAATCTTGGCACGAGTTGTAGGAGTCTTCCTAATGGTAACGTAATCTGGCATTCTTGCAACGCCTGCCATGTCTCGTTCTCGGAGTGACTGCGGCCGGCAAGCCCTGCGGTGTTCTCCTTTTGCTGCTGTAAGTCTGTGACATTCTGCTCATTTGCTTTCTTTACCCATTCCGTTGCTTGTTTGCGGATGGTCTCCTGTGTCTCCCATTCTTTGGCCATGCCCTTCGACCTTGTGGTCACCTGCTGCAGGTCTGCCACCTCAGGGACTACCATATTTACCGCCGGTCGTTTTTCATAGCTCTTCACCGGGCATTGGTTACTATAATGGCCTTCCTGTCGGCAGTAGTAACAATAGGCTTTCCGGGCATTGCTAGATTCGGCCTTGTCTGTTGTTCCCGGGGCAGGTCCTACGGTACGCGCGGGGTTTTGTACCGGTTGGTTACTTGGAGCGCCTTGTTCCGGATCCCGGGGGTAGCCGCCTTTTTTTAAATGCCGTTTTTTGTTATAGCTCTTCTTATTACGATACTCTTGACGGGGTTGCCCGTTATATCTGCCGTATTCCTCCCGTTGCTGACGATACCCGGGCGAGTGCTCCCGGTGGTACTGTTCGTATCGTCTATTGTAATCCTAGTACCGATTATGCCGGTCATAGTTCTCTCGCCGATCACCGTACCGGACATCATTTTCCCGTCGCTCGCCATACCGGACATCCTGTGCCGGTCGGTCACGGTCCATTCGCCGCCAGCGTTCGTCTTCTTCATCCCGGCTGCTGCGTGGCTCAATTTGTCGGACGGGCGGTGCTTGCCGAGTCAACAGATTATACTCGCACCTATCCGTCGTATGGCTCTTGGATTGACAGATTACACATTGCGTCCTCATAGTGCATTCTAGAGCCGAGTGTCCGTAATTCAAGCAGGTTGTGCACTGTATTGCTTGCCGAAACCGGAGGTCTTCATCGGACGGTAACGCCCGTTGAAGTGCTCCCAGTGTGAGCCAGGAGCTTGTCTTTTCCATCTCTCTCACCCGGTCGATGACCTGGTCGATGGTACTTGTGCGGAAGTCGACTACCGTGCAAACCGTGCGTAGGGGTTCCCGGAGCGCGTTTAGGAATATCGTCCGTAATTCCTCCTCCGGGGGTGCGCGGGCAAGCTGACTATGCATCCGTTGAAACCGGATAACAAATTGGGGAATGCTCTCCCCTGCCTCTTGCCGGATGGTATAAAATAAGCCTACCATTACGGTCTGGTCCACCTCCTTTTGAAAAAAATGCAAGAATTTAGCTTTTAAATCTGCAAAGGTGTTGATGGTAGACGGGTCCTGCGTCCGATGCCATCTTGCTGCCGGTCCCTCCAATGTGACACCAAACTCTGCTATCTTAGAGCGTTCTTCTTCCTCCGATGTCAGTCGCTGGGACACATGGTTGGCTTCCCATGTCTGTTCAAAGGCGTGCACATGAGCTTCCGCGTCCGGATCATCTCTATACTTGGAGTACTGGAACGGCATGTCATCGTCCGGTATCGGTGCGCGGGCTGGTAGTGTTGGTGCTCGTTCCGGAATTTTCTCCGGTGTCGGTGGTCTTTCCCGATTTGTTTCCGGTGTCAGTTGTTTCTCCTCTTCCTTTGGTGATGGAGGCCTCTCCTCTTCGACTTCCGGTGTCGGAGGTCGTTCTTCCTCTATTGGTTCCGGGGGTTCCAGCGTTAGCACTTCCGGTTCCAGTTCCGGTGTCGGTAAGGTATCCGATCCTTCGTCCTCTGATTGTCCGCCCGGGGTTTCATTGCTGCTACGGTAGTTCGTGTGCACGCTACATTCCCCTTCGGAGTCCGATTCATATGCTGAAAAGGCTTCTGCTTCGCCTTCTCCGTTTGCCAACGCGTGGAGAAGGGATTCGGTTTCCCGGAGGCTGCTTAGGCTGCTGCCGTCGTCCGGGTGCAATGTTTGCTGTAACCAGAGGGAGTCCTCCGCTACTCTCCGGATTACGTTGGAAAACGAGCGATCCGCTCTAATTTCCTGCGCCGCTTGCTGGAAAGCCTCGCGTCTCCTTTGCCTTTCGGCAAGTCGTCGAGTTCGATCTGTAACCAGGTCGTGCGTTGATCTAAACATCCATCCGTGTCGTCGTTCGCTGCAAAAACAGGAATCTGGTCGCCAAAAACTGTGTTAACTCTTCGGGCCGGACAATGGCCTAACACAGGGTGTCTACAGGAGACACTTCACCAAAGGGTGTTACGGCAACCGGATTAGACTTCAACGCTTAATCCTACTTGGTTAAGTTACTTATTATGATCGTCTTTCATAACACACGCGTTGTCGAGATATTATGCAAGTGCGCGTGGAATCGAGGCGGGACCGCGGGGGTCTCGGACCAAAGAGCAAGCGAGGGAGGAGAAAGAGAGAGAACCGGCTACGCAGGACCGGGGATACACAGGGACACGGCCCTTCAGCACGGAGAACGCGGACAGAGACCGACACAGACAGATGTGAATGACTTAATATGTATATTAAGAAAATGGCTAATCACGACTACAACCCTCGACGGGGCACAGGTTCGTTACAACCGAACAGGCCGGCGAACAGATGCCGATGCCTGTTCACTTCGACGCTCAAAGGGGCTGCCGGAAGCACTCGGGCGTTCCTCGAAACAGCGCGAGCCTCCTCGGAACCCTGCACAGAAAACTATGGAGCTCGAGAAGGAAGGAAAACAGAGAGAGAAGCGTCCAGAAACGGTCCGACAGCACTTCGTCCTCTCCCCCGCGAGATGCCTGCAACAGCTCTTTCCTCCTCTTTTTATAGCCCGACGAGCAGGCCGTCATGTCAGCTTTATTCCCTGTCCCTTTTGGACAGGGATCCGCTCCGTTTTTCACGCATCCGCGTAGTTACGCCGCCGACTCGTACAGTTCGCGCGCGCGACCGAAAAGACTGTTCGCGCGGTCTTTGTCTCCACTTGAGTTAGGGCCCGTTCCTGCCGATTATCCTCCCAATTAACTTCTATGTACAACTTGGAGCGTGCGCGCGTGAAGAACCGGTTCCCACGCCTTGGTGCGCCGATTCCGCCTATGGACGGTTTTCTTCACGACATCCGCCCCCACCTAACCGCGCATCCTCCGGTATGCGCCAAGAGAGTTGGGACGGAGATAACCGGCCCGTCTTCATTCCTCGCCCGTCGGTTCTTCCTCGTTTTCGGATCGTTCGTCACTGCCGACCAGGAGAGCCGGGTCTGGCTCGTCGTCGTGTCGCTTCTTGAACGCTTTGATCCGCTTCCCTGCAACCGGTATCGTCATTCTCGTGCCGTCGAGTTCCGCCAGGTGGTATGTCCCGTTGTCATTGGCGCTCTGTATCACGTAAGGCCCGAACCACCTTCGTGCGAACTTCCGTGTAGCTCGGTGCTGGTTGTCGAGGCTGCTATCGTAGACGAGCACCCAGTCACCTTCTTCGATTTTCTTCGGTCGGAGCCGGTGCGTTCGGTCGAACCTGGCTTTGTTCTTTTTCCTCGCTACTCGGAGCTTCTCCGTAGCCAGTTCCACGTCCTCCGGTCTTCGCTCGAGCTGTCGTATGCGCGCGGCCAACAACTCCTCCCGGCTCATCTCGTCCCTCCAGTCGACCGTTGCCCACGAGGAGATCGTCCGTTCCATCGGCATGATCGGCTTCTGGCCGAACATGAGCTCTGTCGGCATGTACCCGGTTACCGAACTGTGCGTGGTCCGGTCTGCCCACAAAGCATAAGGTAGCAGCCGCGGCCAGTCACCGACTCGGCCTCCGCATGCCCGAACCAACGCCTTGACGATCGGTCCGTGTCCTCGCTCCACCTTTCCATTCGCCTCCGGATTGTACGCAGTGGTGAGCGAGAGCTTGACTCCCAGCCGGTCGAACAGCTCCGCGGCTTCTTCGGCGTCCAACTCCCCTCGGTCAGCCACGATCTTCCCGACGCACCCGTACCGGCATATCACGTCCTCGATTAGGAACCGGCATACGGCCGCGGTCGTTTTGTTCGGAAGGGCCCGGCCTTCCACCTGGTTCGTCAGATCCTCCCGCGCTAGGACCAGGTACCGCATCTGTCCTACTCCCATTGGCATCGTTACTAGATCTACCATCCATTTGAAATGGATGGCCGGAGGGTACGTAGGGTGAAGCTCGTCTCGATGTCGGACTACGGAGTGCATCTGGCAGCTCTCGCAAGTTGTCACGAACCGATGCACGTCCTGGTACTGCCCCGGCCACCAATACTTCCCCTTTAGTTTCTCAAACGTAGCCCATGTTCCACGGTGTCCAGCCCAAGGGCTGTCGTGGTAGGCCGTCAGCAGCTCCTCCTGTTCTTCCTTCATCGCCACCACCCGGAGCGGAACGCCGTCCTTCTTCTTCGGGTGTTTCCATAGATAGCCATCCCGGAGAAAGAACCGGTACGCTTTCTTCCGGATCCGGTTGGCCTCGTCCTTCGTCCATGACGCATCGGGCGTCATTGTCTTCAGAAACCCTCCGATCTGCAGCCACTCCCCTTCGTACTTGCTCGCGTCGAAGTCGTTAAGCGCCGGAGTGCTTGTTCCGTCGGTTGTTACATACGCAGTCTCGAAGAAGTCCACGCCGACGTCTTCGTCCTCCGAAACCATGCCGCCCTCGTCATCGAATCTTGCCCTTGAAAGCATGTCGGCCATGGCGTTGTCTTTCCCGGAAATGTGTCGTATTTCCGGGTCCAGGGACTTGATGTACGCTATCCACCTGAGCATTGCCAGGTCCGGCGTCGCGCATCCGGAAATCATGCCGAGAATCGGCATGCAATCCGTCTCTATAATTACCTCTGTCCCGATCAGATAGTCCTTGTCGGCCTTCACCGCCGAAACGATACCCCAGAGCTCGCGTTTAACCTGGGCGTATCCTCGCTGCCGTTCGCTGAGGACCTTCGCACCGAATCGGACCGGAAACCGATTGCCGTCCTCATCTTCTTGGTTGACGACCCACCCGATTCCGGTCGGACTCGTGTCAACCGTTATGTACACTGGGGTGCCCTTCCTGTAGACGGCCTTTCGGAGCGCCGGTGCTGCCGAAAGAGCCTCCTTCAGCTTCCGGACCGACTCCGTGTGCTTGTCTAGCCATTCGAATCTTCGCCCTTTCTTCAGTAACCCGTACAGCGGCTCCGCGACGTGCGCGTAGTGCGGGATCCATATGTGGTAGAATGTGCATGCCCCCAGGAATCTTCGTACTTCCGTGACCGAGCTGCAGTCGGGCTTCATCGCGGAGATGGCTTCCACCTTTGCCGGAGACGGTTTCCGGCCATACGACCCACATAAGTGTCCGACCACCATGATTTCCGACTGTCCGAAGGCTGATTTCTCCCCCGAGAAGGTTAGCCTCGCATCCTCTAGCCTTTGCAGCACCTTCTCGCAGTCGTCGATGTGCGTTACCACGAATCGCCGGCATCCGTCCGGCCCGGTCGTCTCGTCCCTCTCTTCTACCGGGCATCCCTTGATCGGGATGTCGTCTAGAAACGGCATGGTGATGTCCGGGATGCAGTCCCTCAGCACCTTGTTCATTGCATTCACCATGTGGGCCACCGAGTTGGTCCCTCCTTGCGGCAGCGTACACATCCGCACTAGACCGAGGGGAGTTCGCATCATCGTAATGTCTCTGCTCTCCACGGCTAGCTGGAACTGGTCGTACCCTGAATATAGATCACCGACCGAGTAAATCGACCTTCCGGCGAAGGCCTCCGCGAACTCATCTATGGTCGGTCCGATCCCTGCGTTCCGAATGGTTACCCTATTGACCGGTTGCAGGTCCTGAATGAAGCGCAACGATCCGTTTTTCTTTGGTACTGTAAACCACCGGTTCGAGTACGGGGCGCTCGACGGCTCGAGAATGCCCATATCAACTTTCTGCTTCAACAGCTCCATCAACTTCGGGATGTGAGCTCTCGGAACCGGAATTGGCTTGAGATTCCACGGTACATGCGGTACCGTGAATATCACCATCGGCTCTACAGTCGTCGGGTCTACGCACCCGATTTCCTCCGGTGAGAATGCGAAGGCTTTCCCGTGCCTTCCGAGCATTCTCCGGAACCGGTCTTCCTCCGCCGGCAGTAGGAACCCGCCCCCACCGATCTTCAGCTCACGGAGCGTCTCGTTGGTGAAGGTGTGTCCTATGCAGGCCGGATCCCGTAAGCTGGGGTCCGATGCAACCCCTCTGATTCGGGATTCGCTGCCCTCCGGTAGGGGCGCCGCAACTGGCCTCACCTTCCGGTCCACAGTCTTGTACTTGGTGCTAACTCGGGCCGTCCGTTCCGACTCGAGCCCTCGACCGAAGTCCGCGATGACTTCGTACATTTCTTTTGAACATACCGGTATCGCCCGGTCCTCGATAAGGTCTTCTTCGACTACCCTCCCCAGCATTCCCAAGGTGTCGTCGAAGGAGACTGCCTCCACGGCTCCGTTGATTTCTTCGTCAGGGCCGAGAACTCCGCACGCCCGAAGTCTCCCCTCCGTCTTGGTTTTCTCTCGGCCGGTGATGCCGACCATCGTACATGCTCCGCTGTCGGAGAAGCAAAATTTCCTACCTATTGTACACGGTTTTATCGTACAGATGTGGGGTTTTCCCGGAGCATCCGGACTGTCGCGGCCCCACGCCTTGGCAGTCCTCTCTAAAAATCCTCTCGGGTTTCGGAACCGAGGGAATCGCGGTTACGTTCGTGGTTCGGCCTTACCGTCAGAAACTGGACCGAATGGCGCCCGTCTTGACTTTTGACCCTCGCGTAGGCCGAACCATTGTCCAGCACTTTGGTCTCCATTCGCGCCGCCGTGATGTACGGCTCTCCCAGAATGACCGGATGCGAAGACGTCTCCTGCACGAAGAAGTGCTGGTCAATCTCGACGTCGCCAATCTTGACTCGCACATTCGGACAGGCCCCGTGCAGTTCCTCGGTGGCGCGCATTGCTGCCCTTATTTTCCACCCGTGCTTGGTGTTGATCGGCCATTTGCCCTTCTTATAGAAGTCAATGGACATCAAATTGATCTCCGATCCGTGGTCCACCAAAGCTATCACCGGTTCCCGGACATCGCCGATCTTCACCGGGGTTTCCGTGGTCGCTCGGGCCCAGTGTGGTCTCGAATAGTGGCTTTCCGCACACTCGTCTCCCAGCGCCATGTCGTCTAGGTGCGTCGTCCGCACCTCCACCGGCCTTTCCGGTTCTGTCTCCGTCGACAGCCTCTTCCGTTTCACCAAGTCCACGATGGAGTCGTGGAACTCCTTCTTGGCGATTCCCAGCACCTCTCGTAACGACAGCTCCACCTTGCTGTCGAGGATCCGTTCCTCCAGGACCTTTCGTAAGTCCGTGGTCCTTTCTATCTCCGTCCCCAGACGGTACCCGCCCTTCTGGGGTTTATCTTGCGTGCCGGCCCCGCCGGCTTCGTCCCGTCGTGGCCCGGACCGGGTCTCGTATCGTTGTGAGGGCCCGGTCGTCCCAGGTCTCCCCACCCGCTTCTCTTCTACCAGAGCCTCGTAATTCTGGCAAGCGGCTTCCACGAAGCCCGTCCTTTCCTCGACCGGGTCGCTCCACCCGGTCATCTCCCGTACCCGTTTCTCCGCACTGTCCGATTCCTCCCCTTTAAGCCTTGCACCGGCAAGGCCTTCCAGCATCGTCGGCCAGAATCCGGCTTTGCTTTCCCTTCGGGCCTCGCCGCCCCCGACTCGAATGCCGGCCGACACCGAGTAGTGGACGGTTTCCGCGTGTCGGGCCGCCGCCTCTTCCATCAACCTTTTCATACCACCTTTTCCGTCGTTTCGGCTCAGGGCCCTTCGGGTGTCGCTGGCATGCACCCGTCCTTCCCACAGGTACACCACCCTGTCCCTCAGCGCCTCCGCGAAGTCGCCGCAGTCCTTCCGAATGTGGCTGACTTCATCGCACCACATGCACCTGTTTCCTGCCGCCGGCCGTCGGTCACGAGCCGGTTCGCCTCCTTCCCTTCGGGCCTGCGCGATTTGGAGGTCCTTTATCGCCTTCGTCAATTCCTCCAGCGCCGCTCCTCCGGTTGAGCCTCTGACTACGCCGGTCGAAGCCGAACCGGTTTCCAACCACTCCCGGGTCTCTTCCTTGCGCTCATGTGGCGCTGGTTCGAGCTTCCTTGCTGCGACCGAGCCCGACCCGGTCGCCCCGTTATCCGCCCATTCTCGCCGTTTGTCGAAACGGCCACAGACCTTCTTGACAGCCGCCCAGTCGGTAGTGAGCCCTTCTTCGGTTTCCAGCAAGAGGCCCACTTGCTCCCGATCCCGCTCGTCGACCGACTTGACAAACAGCAAGACCCGGCTCGTGTCCAGGATGGTTCGGTCGAGCGCCGAAAGGCGCGCAAAGTTTTCCTCGAACTCCCGGAGGAGCGCCGACGCGTTTCTTCCCTTCCCCGGGGACTCCACCCATTCCATGAACCTTCGCTTCGAAAGCCGGAGCGCGTCGTCCAGCCCGTATTTCTCTAGGAGCCGACCTTCGAACTCCTCCCAGGTACGGCTCTCCGTCCGCACCTCGAGCACCTCCGCATGGATGCTCGGCATCGCTACTCGGGGAAATCCGGCAAGACGCCTTTCTTCCGGAATGTCCCGCATCAGCATCTCTGCACCGTAGGACGCCAAATACTTCGTGGCATCCTTCCCATCGAACCGGCCGATCGTGCCGACGACCGCCTCAATAGCTCTGTCGAGGGCACCGGTGCTCTCGCGCGCGTTTACAATCCGATCCACGGCCGAAGCCATGGCCTCTGCGAGATCCGACCCCCTCATCTTCTGCTCTTCTGCCGCCTCTTTCACGTCGGGTTCACCAAAGATGTCGAGATATTATGCAAGTGCGCGTGGAATCGAGGCGGGACCGCGGGGGTCTCGGACCAAAGAGCAAGCGAGGGAGGAGAAAGAGAGAGAACCGGCTACGCAGGACCGGGGATACACAGGGACACGGCCCTTCAGCACGGAGAACGCGGACAGAGACCGACACAGACAGATGTGAATGACTTAATATGTATATTAAGAAAATGGCTAATCACGACTACAACCCTCGACGGGGCACAGGTTGGTTACAACCGAACAGGCCGGCGAACAGATGCCGATGCCTGTTCACTTCGACGCTCAAAGGGGCTGCCGGAAGCACTCGGGCGTTCCTCGAAACAGCGCGAGCCTCCTCGGAACCCTGCACAGAAAACTATGGAGCTCGAGAAGGAAGGAAAACAGAGAGAGAAGCGTCCAGAAACGGTCCGACAGCACTTCGTCCTCTCCCCCGCGAGATGCCTGCAACAGCTCTTTCCTCCTCTTTTTATAGCCCGACGAGCAGGCCGTCATGTCAGCTTTATTCCCTGTCCCTTTTGGACAGGGATCCGCTCCGTTTTTCACGCATCCGCGTAGTTACGCCGCCGACTCGTACAGTTCGCGCGCGCGACCGAAAAGACTGTTCGCGCGGTCTTTGTCTCCACTTGAGTTAGGGCCCGTTCCTGCCGATTATCCTCACAATTAACTTCTATGTACAACTTGGAGCGTGCGCGCGTGAAGAACCGGTTCCCACGCCTTGGTGCGCCGATTCCGCCTATGGACGGTTTTCTTCACGACAGCGTAAAATATAACAATTAAGACAGAACGACAATTAACACAGAAAGATAACAACGCTTAAGCTTTCATTAATTAACCGCTAACTATTACATTGTATCCGGGCCTTTAAATAAGTTTCCGGTCTGTATTACAAAACGGTGCCATCCGCACCTGTTCGGGATCGGTCCGGATCCGGAACGGCATACCGATTCCGGTCTGTCCGTCCACACTTATAGCTTAATTACAACCACATTCCTACTACTTAATTAGCTCTCCGTTTCCCACTCTGGACTCCTTTGCCGGCCGTGTCATCAAAGAAGGGAGATAGAGTCATGATGACACTCACATTATGCCTCGACAGGATTTGAACCTTCGACCTTGTTATAAACATCTTGAATCCTTAACCATTGTAATAATATGTTTATATCTATGGTTTTTAGAATATGTAATCTAATATCATAGGACTATTCTATATTACTCTACATTCTAGAATGACCTAGAATATTCTAGAGTGTTCTATATTACTTATAAATAGGGATCTATCAATCATCCCAAAACTAATTTGGTTCAACGCTATTATATAGCACTTTGTTGCCTACTCTTTGTAATTTGTTTTACACTGCAATATAATATTTCCCTTTCGATTCTCTCTCTCTCGACACAACCAAGTCGCCTTCTAGTTAGCGCTTCCCCCAACATTCAAGATTCACAATGTTTTACACGGTTTTTTGGACCTCGAACTCTACCATCCTTCTCGAATTCCGGGATGACAACCTTCTCCATCACCGCTTGTGGAATCATCGACAGGGGAGGAGTACGAGGTTACCTAAATCCTCGACTCTCACTTGCGTCGTGGACAACTTCAATATTTGGTCTTATGGAAAGGTTACCCCATTTCGGACACCACATGGGAACCAGTTACACATTTACAAAATGCTCTAGGGGTCATTCGGTCTTTTCATCAACGGTACCTATAGAAGCTAACCGCGTGGGTCTTGGGAGGTGGCCTTAAAGGGAGGATAATGTCGTAGACATATATATGAAGTGAACTAGATGCCATGCCACGATGGAAGGTAGGGGTTGAACCCATGACCTTCGAGGTCTCCAGTGGGCAACCCTACCAATTAGGCGACGTCCATCTATGCATCCTTATATAAAATCCAACTTG